>NC_069500.1:928869299-929096799 GCF_027579735.1 Bombina bombina | reverse complement strand
AATGTAAGTGTGGTAATGTACATTGCATAGTCTTACATAATGGGCTCCATTTTTTTTAAGCAGAGGATGCTGCTTTGGAGCCACATCGTTTCAGGTCCGCCTGAAATGGAAGTTGAGAAGCAGCGGTCATAAGACAGTTGCTCCTTAACTTGTCCGCCACCTTTTAGATAAGATTGGGGTGATTGACGGTTCCTGCTAGCGGCCGAATGGCCGCTAGTGAGCAGGGGTGGCATTGCACACGCATTTCACCAGAAATGCTTGTGCAGTGTTAAATGCCGACAGCGTATCATGTCCGCTCGACTATTGTTAAATCTACCCCAATGTCTCATTGTAAATAATTTTTTTATTTGTATTTTACCCTTGTGATTGTAATGTACCTTTGTATAGCGCTGCATAAAATGTTGGCGCTTTATAAATAAGCAATGATAATAATAAAACTGTATTCAGGGGTCGACAACTCTGTTTAAAATTTAGGAGCCAATAAGAATATTTAGAAGCCAGGCAGTGGTATTGCTATATAGATATTTTCAGAATAACCCAAAAAGTTAGGAGCAAGGGGTAACATTTTAGGAGCCAGTGGCTCCCTGGCTCCTGGGTTTGTCAAGCCCTGGTGTATATGGTTACTTGTAATAAACAGTTATAATAAAAAAAACAAAGCAAAGCTTTACTCCTAAGCTGACCTAATTTAGATCTTATTTAATCATATTTTTTGTGTGTATCTATTAACGACTTAAGTGAGCATGCAGTTTTTGAACAACAATGTTCCTGTAGTTACATATAGTAACAAAAGAAAAAACAGCTTTGCAATATACTTTTATTATTTTTCTCCCCTTTCTCCTTTAATTTAACACTGAAAATTGTAGTCTTTCCGATTTCTGTCAGAATTGGAAGTGTGGACTCGAGACATCTTGAGTCTAACACTACTACATTCTACATTTTAAGATTTTGCTACCATTTGTATTGAACCTTTTTATGAGTGTTGAAAATATTTGCCTACATTTTTGTTATTTTAGTGATTTAACTATAATTTAACGTAATTTTTATTTAATTTATTTTTTATTTAGAATGAAGCTTAAGGAAATAGACCGAACAGCAATGCAAGCCTGGAGCCCTGCACAGCATCATCCCATATACCTGGCAACAGGTGAGGAATTTTAATTGATTTATTTCTGATTTAGCGCTTAACCCTTTGATGACCGGGTTAATTTGTCTACATCGGAACAGGGGGGCATCCCTGTGACGCTAGGGTACGCCCTCCAGACTGTGATCACATTATGGAAGCGCAGTTGGCTTTAGGACAGCCAACGATTATGACGTTCTATTCCGTCAGAACGGCACTAAAGCCCAGTGTAATTGTGACGGAATAGAACGGCATAACGGTGTTAAAAGGTTAACAGATACTGGGTGCCCAAACACATTTGTTTTGTCCTTTGCAGTGTGCATAGCCTCTTGATGTTGCTGCTGGCCATCACATGGAATACTCACCTAACCTCTTAAAACAACAAAAAAAACAATTATTAAACCTAGTCTAAAGTCCCCTGCCTGGAAGTTGCATAATCTTCAAATATAAGATCTGGTTATTATTTTATTATGATACTTTATTTATGAAGCGCCAACATATTCCGCAGCGCTGTCCATGGATACAATTCATTTAAATAAAACAAAGATATTAAACTTGTAAGAGACAGGACAACATTTACAAACACATACTGGAGGAATTGAAGGCCCTATTCCTGTGGGAACTTACAATCTGGTTATCTTTGATTAGTTAAAGGGACATAAAACAAGTTTGGATAGAGACAAACTAAAATATGTACTTTAATAACTTTACCTGAAAATTTATACTGAACTGCCTCACCAAACCCTTTCTTTTAAAGGGCCATAATACCCAAATGTTTAAACACTTGAAAGTGATGCAGCATAGCTGTAAAAAGCTGATTAGAAAATATCACCTGAACATCTCTATGTAAAAAAGAAAGATATTTTACCTCAAAAGTTCCTCAGTAGCCACCTCCCATTGTAAAGGATTTCTAAGCAGCATATTAGTATGTCTGTCCCGGGACAACTGAAAGGATGAGCTTCGTGCACTCTCATATTATTTCACCAATCAGGTAAAGGAAGCTTACTATGAAATCTCATGAGAGTTAAGTCAAATCTCATGAGATCACAGTAAGAGTTCATGACCTCAGCACTGTTGATGCTGATTGGCTGCTGTTCATTTCTTCATTTTTTTAATTTTTTTTACCTGCAGCTGGGAGCAGCTGAGTATAACTTTTTACACAGAACTTACTCTGCTGAGCTGAGGAAATTGTGAGGTAAAATATCTTCCTTTTTTACATAGAGATGCTCAGGTGATATTTTCCTGTCAGCTTTTTACAGTTATACTGCATCAGTTTCAAGTGATTTAGCATATGAGTATTATGTCCCTTTAAGTTTCTGAATTGTACAGCTCTAACTCCCCCCACAAATTTCCTTGTATGGCTGTATCTATATCCACCATAGATTTGGTAGAATGCAAGACTATAACACTCATTATCTGCTGGAGCATGCCTAGAAGCAAATAAGCTGCTGTGAACTCAGTTGAAATATAATGCCTGTGTTTCTGATGCTAAACACTGATAAGGGTGGGGGGGGAGGATCAGACTTCTCCAGACAGCATGGCTATGTAACTAATTTAGATTATTTTTGAAAATTTTTTTTTTTAAAAAAAGCATTATTTTGCACCGTAGTATTTATATCTTATACTGGACAGGGGTGATTTACTTGAAAACTTAGTTTTACTCAAACAATCTTTTCCAATTCAGGAACATCAGCTCAGCAACTAGATGCCACATTTAGCACAAATGCATCTTTGGAAATCTTTGAATTGGACTTGGCAGACCAGTCACTGGATATGAAATCATGTGCTACCTTCTCTTCCTCTCATAGGTATGTTTAGCTTTTTTATTGTATTGTAAAATAAACCATAGAAATATATATTCAATCCTTTAGTGCAGTATCACCTTGCACAATAGGTTTCTGACAAACTGCCTGTTAATTGCACTTTTGATGACAAATGGAAGCTCCTATCTATTCACATTTCTACTTTCGTTAGTGTGTAAGTGCTGGTGAAAATAATCTGTTGTAGATTCTGCAATAAATGTATCAGATCCTACTTGCTTCCTACAACACATGCCAATTTATACTAGATTTGCATTGTATTTAAAGGGACAGTCTACTACAGAATTTGTATAGTTTAAAAAGATGAATATTCCCTAGTTTTGTATAACCAACACAATTATTTTAATATACTTTTTACCTCTGTGGTTACCTTGTATCTAAGCCTCTACAGACTGCCCCCTTATTTCAGTTCTTTTGACAGACTTGCAATTTAGCAGAACAGTTTTGACTCGGGGGTGAGCACAATGTTCTCTATATGACACACATGAACTAGCACTGTCCAGCTGTGGAAAAACTATCAAATGCCCTGAGATAAGAGGTGGCCTTTAAGTTCTTAGAAATTTGCATATGAGCCTACCTAGGTTTAGCTTTCAACAAAAAATACCAAGAGAACAAAGCAAATTTGATGATAAAGGTAAATTGGCTTCTTTCTTTTTCTTCTGTTAAGTGTGATCAGTCCACGGGTCATCATTACTTCTGGGATATTACTCCTCCCCAACAGGAAGTGCAAGAGGATTCACCCAGCAGAGCTGCATATAGCTCCTCCCCTCTACGTCACTCCCAGTCATTCTCTTGCACCCAACGACTAGATAGGATGTGTGAGAGGACTATGGTGATTATACTTAGTTTTATATCTTCAATCAAAAGTTTGTTATTTTAAAATAGCACCGGAGTGTGTTATTATCTCTCTGGCAGAGTTTGAAGAAGAATCTACCAGAGTTTTTGTTATGATTTTAGCCGGAGTAGTTAAGATCATATTGCTGTTTCTCGGCCATCTGAGGAGAGGTAAACTTCAGATCAGGGGACAGCGGGCAGACGAATCTGCATAGAGGTATGTAGCAGTTTTTATTTTCTGACAATGGAATTGATGAGAAAATCCTGCCATACCGATATAATGTCATGTATGTATACTTTTCACTTCAGTATTCTGGGGAATGGTACTTCACTAGAATTACACTGTAAGAAATACATAAAGTTGTTTAATAACTAGAGATTATGTTTAACGTTTTTGCTGGAATGTAAAATCGTTTTCATTTACTGAGGTACTGAGTGAATAAATGTTTGGGCACTATTTTTCCACTTGGCAGTTGCTTAATCTGTTTTCTGACAGTTTCTGTTCTCCCTCACTGCTGTGTGTGAGGGGGAGGGGCCGTTTTTTGGCGCTTTTACTACGCATCAAATATTTCAGTCAGCAACTCATTGTATTCCCTGCATGATCCGGTTCATCTCTACAGAGCTCAGGGGTCTTCAAAACTTATTTTGAGGGAGGTAATTTCTCTCAGCAGAGCTGTGAGAATTATAGTTTGACTGAGATAAAAAACGTTTATTCTGTAATTTGTTATCTTTGCTAATGGGATTAAACCTTTGCTAAAGTTGTGTTGTTTACAAGGATTGAGGCTATAACTGTTTCAATTTATTAATTTTCAACTGTCATAGATCTTCTGTGCTTCTTAAAGGCACAGTACGTTTTATTATTATTCTAATTGAATTGTATTTCCAAGTTGCAAGTTTATTTGCTAGTGTGTTAAACATGTCTGATTCAGAGGATGATACCTGTGTCATTTGTTGCAATGCCAAAGTGGAGCCCAATAGAAATTTATGTACTAACTGTATTGATGCTACTTTAAATAAAAGTCAATCTGTACAAATTGAACAAATTTCACCAAACAACGAGGGGAGAGTTATGCCGACTAACTCGCCTCACGTGTCAGTACCTACATCTCCCGCTCAGAGGGAGGTGCGTGATATTGTAGCGCCGAGTACATCTGGGCGGCCATTACAAATCACATTACAGGATATGGCTACTGTTATGACTGAGGTTTTGGCTAAATTACCAGAACTAAGAGGTAAGCGAGATCACTCTGGGGTGAGAACAGAGTGCGCTGATAATATTAGGGCCATGTCAGACACTGCGTCACAGGTGGCAGAACATGAGGACGGAGAACTTCATTCTGTGGGTGACGGTTCTGATCCAAACAGACTGGATTCAGATATTTCAAATTTTAAATTTAAACTGGAAAACCTCCGTGTATTACTAGGGGAGGTGTTAGCGGCTCTGAATGATTGTAACACAGTTGCAATACCAGAGAAAATGTGTAGGTTGGATAAATATTTTGCGGTACCGACGAGTACTGAGGTTTTTCCTATACCTAAGAGACTTACTGAAATTGTTACTAAGGAGTGGGATAGACCCGGTGTGCCGTTCTCACCCCCTCCGATATTTAGAAAAATGTTTCCAATAGACACCACCACAAGGGACTTATGGCAAACGGTCCCTAAGGTGGAGGGAGCAGTTTCTACCTTAGCTAAGCGTACCACTATCCCGGTGGAGGATAGCTGTGCTTTTTCAGATCCAATGGATAAAAAGTTAGAGGGTTACCTTAAGAAAATGTTTGTTCAACAAGGTTTTATATTGCAACCCCTTGCATGCATTGCGCCGATCACGGCTGCAGCGGCATTCTGGATTGAGTCTCTGGAAGAGAACATTGGTTCAGCTACTCTGGACGACATTACGGACAGGCTTAGAGTCCTTAAACTAGCTAATTCATTCATTTCGGAGGCCGTAGTACATCTTACTAAACTTACGGCGAAGAATTCAGGATTCGCCATTCAGGCACGCAGGGCGCTGTGGCTAAAATCCTGGTCAGCTGATGTTACTTCTAAGTCTAAATTGCTTAATATACCTTTCAAAGGGCAGACCTTATTCGGGCCCGGGTTGAAAGAGATTATCGCTGACATTACAGGAGGTAAAGGCCATGCCCTGCCTCAGGACAAAGCCAAAGCCAAGACTAGACAGTCTAATTTTCGTTCCTTTCGTAATTTCAAAGCAGGAGCAGCATCAACTTCCTCTGCACCAAAACAGGAAGGAGCTGTTGCTCGCTACAGACAAGGCTGGAAACCTAACCAGTCCTGGAACAAGGGCAAGCAGACTAGGAAACCTGCTGCTGCCCCTAAAACAGCATGAATTGAGGGCCCCCGATCCGGGATCGGATCTAGTGGGGGGCAGACTTTCTCTCTTCGCCCAGGCTTTGGCAAGAGATGTTCAGGATCCCTGGGCGCTAGAGATAATATCTCAGGGATACCTTCTGGACTTCAAATACTCTCCTCCAAGAGAGAGATTTCATCTGTCAAGATTGTCAACAATCCAGACAAAGAAAGAGGCGTTTCTACGCTGCGTACAAGAGCTCTTGTTAATGGGAGTAATCCATCCAGTTCCACGATCGGAACAGGGACAGGGGTTTTACTCAAATCTGTTTGTGGTTCCCAAAAAAGAGGGAACTTTCAGACCAATCCTGGACTTAAAGATCCTAAACAAATTCCTAAGAGTTCCATCGTTCAAGATGGAGACTATTCGGACAATTTTACCTATGATCCAAGAAGGTCAGTACATGACCACTGTAGATTTAAAAGATGCTTACCTTCACATACCGATTCACAAAGATCATTATCGGTACCTAAGGTTTGCCTTCCTAGACAGTTTGTGGCTCTTCCATTCGGATTGGCTACAGCTCCAAGAATCTTCACAAAGGTTCTGGGTGCTCTTCTGGCGGTACTAAGACCGCGGGGAATCTCGGTAGCTCCATACCTAGACGACATTCTGATACAAGCTTCAAGCTTTCAAACTGCCAAGTCTCATACAGAGTTAGTGCTGGCATTTCTAAGGTCACATGGATGGAAGGTGAACGAAAAGAAAAGTTCACTCGTTCCACTCACAAGAGTTCCCTTCCTGGGGACTCTTATAGATTCTGTAGAAATGAAGATTTACCTGACAGAGGACAGGCTAACAAGACTTCAAAGTGCTTGCCGCACCCTTCATTCCATTCAACACCCGTCAGTGGCTCAATGCATGGAGGTAATCGGCTTAATGGTAGCGGCAATGGACATAGTACCCTTTGCACGCTTACACCTCAGACCACTGCAACTGTGCATGCTAAGTCAGTGGAATGGGGATTACTCAGACTTTTATCCCCTTCTCTGAATCTGGATCAAGAGACCAGAAATTCTCTTCTATGGTGGCTTTCTCGGCCACATCTGTCCAGGGGGATACCATTCAGCAGACCAGACTGGACAATTGTAACAACAGACGCCAGCCTTCTAGGTTGGGGTGCCGTCTGGAATTCTCTGAAGGCTCAGGGACAATGGAGTCAGGAGGAGAGTCTCCTGCCAATAAACATTCTGGAATTGAGAGCAGTTCTCAATGCCCTCCTGGCTTGGCCCCAGTTGACAACTCGGGGGTTCATCAGGTTTCAGTCGGACAACATCACGACTGTAGCTTACATCAACCATCAGGGAGGGACAAGAAGCTCCCTAGCTATGATGGAAGTATCAAAGATAATTCGCTGGGCAGAGTCTCACTCTTGCCACCTGTCAGCAATCCACATCCCGGGAGTGGAGAACTGGGAGGCGGATTTCTTAAGTCGTCAGACTTTTCATCCGGGGGAGTGGGAACTTCATCCGGAGGTCTTTGCCCAAATACTTCGACGTTGGGGCAAACCAGAGATAGATCTCATGGCGTCTCGACAGAACGCCAAGCTTCCTCGTTACGGGTCCAGATCCAGGGATCCAGGAGCAGTCCTGATAGATGCTCTGACAGCACCTTGGGACTTCAGGATGGCTTACGTGTTTCCACCCTTCCCGTTGCTTCCTCGATTGATTGCCAGAATCAAACAAGAGAGAGCATCAGTGATTCTAATAGCACCTGCGTGGCCACGCAGGACTTGGTATGCAGACCTGGTGGACATGTCATCCTGTCCACCTTGGTCTCTACCTCTGAAACAGGACCTTCTGATACAGGGTCCCTTCAAACATCAAAATCTAACTTCTCTGAAGCTGACTGCTTGGAAATTGAACGCTTGATTTTATCAAGACGTGGGTTTTCTGAGTCAGTTATTGATACCTTAATACAGGCTAGGAAACCTGTTGCCAGAAAGATTTACCATAAGATATGGCATAAATACCTATATTGGTGCGAATCCAAAGGTTACTCTTGGAGTAAGGTTAGGATTCCTAGGATATTGTCTTTTCTACAAGATGGTTTAGAAAAGGGTTTATCTGCTAGTTCATTAAAGGGACAGATCTCAGCTCTGTCCATTCTGTTACACAAACGTCTGTCAGAAGTTCCTGACGTCCAGGCTTTTTGTCAGGCTTTGGCCAGGATTAAGCCTGTGTTTAAAACTGTTGCTCCACCATGGAGTTTAAACCTTGTTCTTAATGTTTTACAGGGCGTTCCGTTTGAACCCCTTCATTCCATTGATATAAAGTTGTTATCTTGGAAAGTTCTATTTTTAATGGCTATTTCCTCGGCTCGAAGAGTCTCTGAATTATCAGCCTTACATTGTGATTCTCCTTATTTGATTTTTCATTCGGATAAGGTAGTCCTGCGTACTAAATCTGGGTTCTTACCTAAGGTAGTTACTAACAGGAATATCAATCAAGAGATTGTTGTTCCTTCTTTATGCCCAAATCCTTCTTCAAAGAAGGAACGTCTACTGCACAACTTGGATGTAGTCCGTGCTCTAAAATTTTACTTACAGGCAACTAAGGAATTTCGACAAACGTCTTCTCTGTTTGTCATTTACTCTGGGCAGAGGAGAGGTCAAAAAGCTTCCGCTACCTCTTTCTTTTTGGCTTCGTAGCATAATTCGTTTAGCTTATGAGACTGCTGGACAGCAGCCTCCTGAAAGAATTACAGCTCATTCTACTAGAGCTGTGGCTTCCACTTGGGCCTTCAAGAATGAGGCCTCTGTTGAACAGATTTGCAAGGCTGCAACTTGGTCTTCGCTTCATACTTTTTCCAAATTTTACAAATTTGACACTTTTGCTTCATCGGAGGCTATTTTTGGGAGAAAGGTTCTTCAGGCAGTGGTTCCTTCTGTATAAAGAGCCTGCCTATCCCTCCCGTCATCCGTGTACTTTTGCTTTGGTATTCCAGAAGTAATGATGACCCGTGGACTGATCACACTTAACAGAAGAAAACATAATTGATGCTTACCTGATAAATTCCTTTCTTCTGTAGTGTGATCAGTCCACGGCCCGCCCTGTTTTTAAGGCAGGTAAATATTTTTTAATTTATACTCCAGTCACCACTTCACCCTTGGCTTTTCCTTTCTCGTTGGTCCTTGGTCGAATGACTGGGAGTGACGTAGAGGGGAGGAGCTATATGCAGCTCTGCTGGGTGAATCCTCTTGCACTTCCTGTTGGGGAGGAGTAATATCCCAGAAGTAATGATGACCCGTGGACTGATCACACTACAGAAGAAAGGAATTTATCAGGTAAGCATAAATTATGTTTTTTCTTCTGCCGCACATGCATGAAAAACTGCATGTTCATACACTGTATACAGGGGCTAGCCTACCATTGCTGCAGCAGGTGCAGTGGCACCAGGGCCTTATTGCTTGCTACTGAATTACCTTTGGGGTCCCCCCAAATTTTTATGCACCAGACCCTTTGTTGAGTACATGTTTACCTGTACAAGGTTGGGATTGGGCAGCTGTGGTACTTTGTTCTGGGAGTCAGGGATATAAATGAAAAGAAAAGCTGCAAAATTCTTCAGTTCCTCTCAGATATAAAGCTATAGTTTTATGCAGCTTCATATTTGTGTTTATCTCTCTAATAATTTCCTATATTTAAAATTGCATGGCCTGTTTTTTTTTTTCCTTTTTGTAATCTGACTAGTAACCTTTTCCCCTTAATAGCTAAGCGTTTTTTATTTTTTTATTTTATTTTTTTATTTCAGTCCTACCTACCTATAGCACAAAAAGCTGTATGATGCAATTTCTGATGTACTATAGATTTGTATTTATCAATGTCTGTTTTGCTTGTAGATATCTAAGACTATTCAACAATCCTTTTTGCGTATATATATAATCTTTAGAATGTTTACATACATGAATATGTTTTAACGGTTAAAAATGTAATTCAAGCCTGGCAAAATCTATGCACTATTATAGGCCTAGATTACTCTTTTTCTGAATATTTACCCTTAATGGGTAACCCTGAGTTTATCCCTGGGATTAATCAGAAGGTATTTAGAGTTTGGTCTACGAAAGGACTGAAGTCAGTATATCAATTTTTTTACAGAAGGTGAAGGAATAATCTCCTTTGATAGCTTAAAGAGACAGTTTGATCTCCCGAGCAATAATTTGTTTCCATACCTACAAGTATGTCATTATATAAAGTTTAAGAATTGGGATGGTAGCGGGGCGGTCGCATGGTCTGAAATAAGACCCAGCATCACCATCGCTGGAGTCAAAGCTCCTTCAATATCATTATTGTATAGTATTATGCTTGCCAAGCAAAGTAATACATTGATAGAAAATCTCCATGGAAAATGGAGTTTAGTGAATCCAGGGATTGATCAAGAGACAATTAGGGTCAGTTGTAAAATAGTTAATAAATGCAGAATACCAATGAGCTGGAAAGAGAGCCATATGAAACTTATTAATAACTTTTATTGTACACCTCTGAAATTGTCTAAAATGTTCGCTAGTCAAACTTTCTCATGTCCACGATGTCTTTATATTAATGCAGACATTCTACATATGTTCTATGGGTGCCCCAAGGCCGGACAATTCTGGAAGAAGGTAGCTTATTGGATTAACAATATGTATAAACTAAATATCTGCTTAGATGCAGATTGTATTTTTTTCCTCAATTATGCCAATCAGGATGTGTCATTACAGAAAAAAATTCTAACTATAATTATTTTGTTGGTTAGACAATTGATAGTGAAAAACTGGAAAGCTAATAAAATGCCTGATTTTTCAGTGTTCGTTAAGGAAACCCAGATGCATATAATGTATGAGTCTTTTCATCTTAGAGAAGCAAGAGAAAAGGAAGTAAGGACATTTTTATTAGGATGGCTGCCGATAATCAAGACATACTCGGAAAGTATTCAAAAGTCCATATTATATCCATTTTTTAGTTCAGAGTGTTTCTGTGATTTGGGGATATTAGGTGAATTTCCAGCAGAGTGGATTAGGAATTTCAGAGACATGTAATATGTTACCTTTAAGAGGTGTGGTTGACCGAATTCTGTCCCCAGAGTAGTACAGCGGGAGCGTGAGGGGGGAGCAGAGCTTGCGAGAGAGACGGTAATCTCCTTTTTTTTTTTTTTTTTTTTTTTTTTTCCCTTTCTCCCCCATTTTCTTATTTTTGATTTTCCGTTGTCTTTCTATATTCTGTTTGCTAAGCTAAAAAGTGCTTCAGTGTAAAAGTAGAAACATTTGAAATATTTTTTTCTCAGTATCCAGCATACGGTCATAAGGTAATGAAGGGACTAGGTATTTTGTTTGTTTTATTAAACTACTTAGACAAGTTCTCTTATATAAGGAAGACATATGTTTATGTACTGTGAAGGCTTATAACTTGTGTAGTATACGTTAATTTTTTTGTATTTTTCTAAAATTGAAAGGGATGATATTTGAAATCATTAAAATGCCTGTTATGGTTTTTTTCTTTTTTATGTTCTCTTCATGGCTGTACAACATTTAACACCCTGCGAGGTGGTCTTATTTTTGTAATACGTTTTAAGTTTGTACTGTGTTTTTTTTTTTTTTTACACTGCTGGCACGCATAAATAAATAATAATAATAATAAAAAAAAACTGTTGAAAGAAAAGTGTTCTCACTGAGCATGACGTCATATCAAACGTTTTAAGTTTAGTTTATTACTCTGCTGCGCTATGTTTTGTAGGTACCATAAACTGATTTGGGGACCACACAGGATGGAATCGGATGAAAATATTTCTGGTGTTCTTGTTGCTGGAGGGGAGAATGGAAATGTCATTCTTTATGACCCAGCTAAAATTATAGCTGGGGACAGTGAAGTTGTGATCGCCCAGCAAGATAAACATACAGGACCAGTCAGAGCTTTGGATATAAACGGCTTCCAGGTAAGAATTGGTTCCTTTTTTATTCATGTTTTAAACAAACATGTTAAACTTAAAGGGACATCAAACACAATTTTTTGTTTCTTTCCTGATTTAGATAGAGAATGCAATTTTTTAAAAACTTTCTAATTTACTTCTAATTTGCTTCATTCTCTTGGTATCCTTTGTTGAAGAAATATCCATGCACATAGGGGAACCAATAACATGAGGTATATTTGTGCAGCCACCAATCAGCAGCCCCTGAGCCTACCTAGGTGTGCTTTTCAACAAAGGATACAAAAAGAAAAAACATTAGATACTATAAGTAAATTGGTTATTTAAAATTGCATGCTGTATTAGAATCATAAAAGGAAAAAAAATGGGTTACATTTGGGTTAAATGTCCCTTTAAGGCCAAACATATTACCTTTCTGAACCACCAGATAATTTCTTAAAGGAGTAGTAAAACCTTGTAATAGCAATAGTTATTTTGATATATAATAAATCAGCCAATTAAAACACATGAACATATTATTTTGTAGTAGTTCTACTCAACCCACTGCTTGCTTTGTTTGGAAGAGCCAATTTGGGCTTGAGTCTGCTGCTGAGTAAGCTAGCCACTGTCATATTGCCAGTATAAAGGGTGTTTTGCCTTTCTTCTTTATTAAAGCCAGTTAGGGAAAGAGGTCTAAAAGTTAGCCTTGATATGTCAACAGGGTTTTTAGAACAAAATTAATTGAATAGGGGACAAACTTTTTAATAATGAAAGAATATTGCAAAATTGTTTTTACTATGTATAACTAATAATTTTGTATTGAAACTTCATTGTATTTTCTGTCCCTTTTTAATGACTGATTATCTAACAATTCACCTCGAGCAGAAAATGTGTATTGATGGTTTCCTTTGCACAATTTCACTGGAACATTATTCACAACACATTCCAAAACTATGGCATTTTTATAGCTAAATAGATTTATATTTTTTTACTTGAAGAGGTTTAAATTTAAACTCTAGTATATGGTTTTATTTTGAATAGTAATATTTTTCAAAATTAGCTTGCTTTACCCTCTTTGTGTGGACACCCCTATTTTAAAGGCTGTAAAAGTAGTACAGTCAGTTAAAGTGTCAACTTTCACAAATGAAAGCCCTGTTTTTAAAAATACTACTAAAAACAGGGGCACTTCATTCATGAAAGTTTACATTGAAGCCGTTCTTTTAAATACTTACCTTTTATTCCTAGCAAGCGTGGAACACCGGAACACCGATTCCTCCGCCCCCAGGACGTCTCTTCTTACTTCAGAAATGACGAATCCGGCTTCCTCCAATCACGGTGTGGCCTCTGGCAATGTTTGCTCTGGGGGGGAAGCCGTTACTGGAGGAAGCTAGATTCGTCATTTCAAACACCTTTAAAATAAGCATGTCCACACACAGAGGGTAAAGCAAGCTAATTTTGAAAGTAGTGCATTGCTGCTCTTTCAACACAGGATGCCAAGAAAATGAAGCCAATTTTTTTTAACAGAAGTAAATTGGAAAGTTGTTTCAAATTATTTATAGGAACCTAGTCAGCTCATTTATAAATATTAACTGGCCTCAAGGAGATATGCTTTTATTTCTAGGATAGTTAAAATAATAATGCACATTACTTTATAGAAACTCAATGGAATTAGGGATGCCACAATTTTGGCGTTAAAGGGATACTAAAGTCAAAATGAAAATGTCATGATTCAGATGGAAAAAAAATATCTTTCCATTATCAAAATGTGCACATTCTTTTTATATGCACACTTTGAGGCACAGCTCCTACTGAGCATGTGCAGAAATGCACAGTATATATGTTTATGCACTGTGATTGGCTGCTGGCTGTCACATGACACAGGGAAAGGAAATTTGCCAGAAAGCATTGTACTGCTCATTTCAAATTCAAAGTAATTGCTATTGTATTTATCAGTTCAATTCTACTGTATTTAGTGTTTGTTTTTTTTTATTACAAGAATAGTGGACAAAATAAGTAGTGTCTCAAAAATTTTAATAAATTACTGTGAACCAAAAGTATTTAATAAAAATTAATATAGTGTGTGTTGAGTACAGTATATTACAATTTTTGGGACACTTGAATTTTGTTGCATCTAATTTACTGGTTAATAATCAGTGAGGGGCAGTTACTAGTTGTGTTCTTCAAGGGTCAGTTATTGGGCCTGTTTAAACATGTTTATACATATTATATGATATTGTAAGTGGGCTCTAAGGGTAGGTGGATCAAATGAGCAGTGATATTCACAAAAGCAAAATTGTGTATATGATCTCAATGGTACATTACTGACTGTAACTAAAGAGGAACAGGACTTGAGAATTTATTATTTCAGATTTAAAATTTGGTAGACAATGCAGCAGTGCAGCCGGTAAGGCCAGTCGAATACTTGGTTGCTTTGGGAGAGGTATTAGTAGCAGAAATAGCAAGGTTCTTATGCCACTTTACAGAACCCTATTTAGGCATCATCTAGTATACTGTGTACAGTTCTGGAGACCCTATTTCCAGAAGGATATAAATAAAATAGAAACTGTCCAATGGAGGGCTTATTAACCAATTTAATCTGATAGAAAAAGATGAAAAATAATAAATACAATTTGTTTTCAAAATACCATGTGCAGGAGTTCACCGGATTGAAGCAGCTGGTGCTGTGCAACTAACCATCTAATCTATATGATTCATCAAAATAAATGTCAAGGAATCTTACCGATTAGTTGTTGTAGCTCTTATGTGCACCCATCAATCTGCAGCTAGTTCCCAGTAGTGTATTGCTGCTCCTGAACCTACCTAGGTATTTGTTTCAACAAAGAATTCCAAGAGAACAAAGTTAATTAGATAATAGAAGCATGCTCTGAGTAATGTAAGGGAAAAAGACGACGTTCCCTTTAACGCGTCTTGCAAACCAATGCCACCATATTTTATTTATTTTTAAAGTTCTTGATAAAGGGCTTACTAAGCTAATACAGCTTCTTGACGAAAGGTTTAATATAAGAACCTTTGAGAGCATTGCCAGGGAATTTGATCTCCCCAACAAGAGTTTTTTTGCATACCTGCAGTTACGTCACTTTATAAATAAGAAATCTAAGTTAGGGAGCTGGTCGGAAGGTTTTGAAGAAATTGGAGATTATATTAATTTATATAATCAAGGAAAGCATTCAATTTCACAGTTATATAAAATTTTACTGGCAAAGCAAGGACAACTAAACTTCGAACAATATATAAGATATTGGTCAAAACATTTCTCAGAAATCAATTGTGATTACATTAAGAAAGTTATTAAATGGTTGATCGAAGCTCCTCTCCGTTCCTCCTGGCATGAATCCTTCCTAAAATTACTTAATGCTTATATCTAACCGAAAAGATTGGCATTATGGTCCCTGGAAAATACTGGAACATGTTATAAATGTTCCATGCCTAAGGCAGACCTGATGCATTGTTTTTGGCTCTGCCCAAAAATAAGACAATTCTGGCAGAAGGTCAATTTTTGGTTAAGTAAATTTTGTTCTGAATACTTAGCCCTGGAACCTAGAATTATTTTTTTCTTAAATACAACAGCTCAGAATTATGATTTGATCAATACCATTATACTAATAGGTCGCAATCTAATACTAAGAAATTGGAAACAGACGAGACCACCACCCTTTAAGGTATTTTTAGAAGCGGTGAGACAACAGATTCTGTTTGAACAACATAATATCCCAAACACACACAATAAATCAATTCAGCGTTTTTTTTAATAAATGGGTAAAAATTATACAGACATATCCGCTTTCTATACAATATATCCTCACTAAAGCGTTTCATAAAACAGACTACTTTGAAGGTCTGATATTAAGAGAACTATTTCCAGTATCCTGGTTTTGAAAGATCTCTGACCTTCAAATACTTTTTTTTTTTTTTGCGCAGTGGAGGAGGAGGACGACGACGACGACGATTAGGGGGTACAATGGGGGTTCGCCTTTTTTTTTTTTTTTTTTTTTTTCCTTTCTCTTCTCTCTCTCCTCTTTGCTCCTCTCTTTCTCTTTTCTTTTTTTTTTTTTCTTCCTTTTATTTTTCTAAGACTAATAGAAATTGTGCAGTATGAACAAAAGTTTCTATTTTTGTGGTAAACATCAGTGCAACGCAGTATTTTGTTTGCTCTTGTTTCGTTCCTACAATTTGTATTCAATGTTTGGTGTTACCAAACATAATGCAGGGTACGGATGGTGATTTACCCTGCATGGAGTATAATGTGAGCAAATGTGTTAAATTTTATTTTGTTTATATGACTGAAAAAACTTTACCCTACGTGGTGCACAATGTGAGCAAATGAGCTCTGCTTTATTTTTAGATACTGACGAAAAATTAAATAAACACGTTAAAAAAAAAAAAAAAAAAAAAAATTCTTTAAAAATGACTGTACATTTTCTGAAGAACCCTTTATCTATGATTGCTGAGTGGGCAATTTACAGCTTTACAACTAAAATCCATACTATATTTATCACCCTTTCTGTAAATGGAGATATTGCAAAATTATAATATTGTTAGGTAGTTTAGAGATTAAGCATAGGCTTTTGGAGTTTATTATTATTATTGTAATTATTTATAAAGCACCACCACAGTATGTAATGCTTAAAGGGACATGAAACCCAAAAAAATTTCTTTCGCGATTTAGGTAGAACATACAATTTTATACAACTTTCCAGTTTACTTCTGTTATCAAATGTGCTTCATTCTCGTGCTATCATTTGTTGAAGGAGCAGCAATGCACTACTAGTTTCTAATTGAACACATGGGTGAGCCAATGACAATTGGTATATATATGCAGCCACCAATCCTGAGCTTACTTAGATAAACCTTTCAGAAAATGATAAGAGAAGGAAGGCAATTAAATAATAGAAGTAAATTGGAAATTGTATGCTCTGTAAAATTCATGAATGTCTAATTATGACTTTACTGTCCCTTTAACCCTTTGAGTGCTAAGCAATTTCCCACCTGGGTGCTAAGATTTTTTTAAGGTTTTTTTTATTATTTCAATTTTTGAACAAATTTTTTTTAACTTTTTTTCAGACTCCCAAGACTGAGACTGTTGGAAAGGTTAGACAATTACCTTTCCAATGGTGGGTCTTGGGGGTCTGTAGCTGCTTAGATGCCTGAGATACAGGCTTCTAAGCAGCATGCCCCCTGCTCATATACTTAACATTGTTAAGTATAAATAAAGTTGCATGGTGAGGTCATCATGTTATTGCGCGTGACGTCACCACGCAAAACGGGAAGCTCTGGCGATGCCTGTCACTCTACATGGGTCCTAACTTGATATGTGCGTATGCAGCAGAAAAAACATTTATAACTTTTACTAGAAGCGTTTTTGCTAATGGAAGTATATAGCAAACATGGTTTTATTTCAAATTGAAAGGCACCTATGCACATTTAATTTCTCTTGTTAAGTGTAGTCAGTCCACGGGTCATCCATTACTTATGGGATTATATCTCTTCCCCAACAGGAAGTTGCAAGAGGATCACCCAAGCAGAGCTGCTATATAGCTCCTCCCCTCACATGTCATATCCAGTCATTCTCTTGCAACCTAACTAAAGATAGGTCGTTGTGAGAGGTCTGTGGTGTTTTTAAACTTAGTTTATTTCTTCAATCAAAAGTTTGTTGTTTTAAATGGCACCGGAGTGTGCTGTTTGTTCTCAGGCAGCATTAGAAGAAGAATCTGCCTGCGTTTTCTATGATCTTAGCAGACGTAACTAAGATATATGCAAGGTAGAGGTGAGCGCCAATAGAAGGCTGAGGGTAGGGTGGGGAACGCTAAAATAGGCTAAAATTAGCTGATAGAATGTAAAATTAAAAATTACAAATTTATTTATTCCATACAATAATTATAATAATAAAAAAGAACAATATACACTGATATTTGTTCATGGATCCATGTTACAAATGGTAGCAAATTACAATGTTAGGTAAAAATACAATACAATATAATAATAAAAACAATTGTAAATACTGATAAATTCAGTGGCTGATGATGTAGCCTTTTAAGCTGAGTATCTGTTAAATGATTAACACCTTGGTTGAGTCCAGTAAGTGTAAGATGCTCCTGGTAGATAGTGTAGGGTTAATTGTAATCCAATATTGTGCAGGAGAAAAAAGTAGCAAGATTTGGGTGTGATCAGTGTCCAATACAACAATTTAGAAAAAAATGGTAGAAAAAATGTGTGTTCACTCTATGTGATGAAAAAATGATGATAAAAAATGATGAAATCCCTCCAAAAAAATATTATAAAAAAATGAAAAAAGGTGAAAAAGGATAAAATAGGATAAAAAAATAGTGTCAATTTCGAAATCCGAAGTGATGTTGGTGATGTCAGTGCAAATCAATCAATCAGTGGTTCAGTATTGATGCAATGTTTTGGAAAAATAAGATTATGCAAAAAGAAAAAATCCTGAAAAAAAGAAAACAAACAATATTCTAATATATGCAATCTGTACAATAGATATATCAGTATTATGCTTACTCAGATCTGTCGACGTGTTTCGGCCATATACCTCTGGCCTTTATCAAGACTGATAAACTGAGTAAGCTCACAGTATTTATAAGAGTTATGGCTGATGTTTTGGCGCCAACCACTAATAGGCCACGCCCCTTTCCTGTTTGGTAGCATTATGGGTATGGGCGAAAGCATTGTGGGTATGGGCGAAGGCATTTATTTTGCTTGTGTTATTGAGGTCATTACTAAGTTTTTAAAGACATGTGTAGTTATAAATTGTCTTTCCATTGTATATGGCTAGTTTGTGTGTGTCCTAATATGGATTTGTTGTTCATACATATACTTCCGGTTTCGCTGGTGGATCTAGCCCTTACTTCCTGTTTAGCCCTTACTTCCTGTTTAGCTACCCTATGGGACGTTTTAGTCCTGGTTGTTCATATCAATTCTTATGCTAATGTGTGTGAGTAATTTTATTGCGACTTATCTTAGCGATCTGTTTATATGGGCTCTATTCTTTCTCTCTAATTTCTAAATCATGCATGTGTTGCTTTTGTTTACCATTTATTGTTTCCGGTTACCATTTCCGGTTCCGGTTTGTATCAATGCATGTATTGTTTTTGTTTACCATTTTCTTGCTTCCGGTTACCATTTCCGGTTCCGGTTTTTATCGCTCCTTAGTACTTAACATTTCTGACAGTAAAAGCCAACATTATATGATGACTATGCAAATGAGTTTATTTCAAACATGTGTGTTGAAGAGAAAAAAATCAAATGCAGTAGGAATCGAATGTGCGACTATGCTTCCTGAGATATATGGAGAATTACGACTTGAAAATTCAACATTTTCCATATTATATCTCAAAATGGATTTTATATAGTCTAACGCATTTAGATCATAGCTTTTCATTGTGTCTGTACACCATCACATTTGCTCACAAATTCATCTTTTTGTTTGAAGATTCAATCCAGAATTACGATTTGACTCATTATATAGCATAGTCGCACATTCGATTCCTACTGCATTTGATTTTTTTCTCTTCAACACACATGTTTGAAATAAACTCATTTGCATAGTCATCATATAATGTTGGCTTTTACTGTCAGAAATGTTAAGTACTAAGGAGCGATAAAAACCGGAACCGGAAATGGTAACCGGAAGCAAGAAAATGGTAAACAAAAACAACACATGCATTGATACAAACCGGAAATGGTAACCGGAAACAATAAATGGTAAACAAAAGCAACACATGCATGATTTAGAAATTAGAGAGAAAGAATAGAGCCCATATAAACAGATCGCTAAGATAAGTCGCAATAAAATTACTCACACACATTAGCATAAGAATTGATATGAACAACCAGGACTAAAACGTCCCATAGGGTAGCTAAACAGGAAGTAAGGGCTAAACAGGAAGTAAGGGCTAGATCCACCAGCGAAACCGGAAGTATATGTATGAACAACAAATCCATATTAGGACACACACAAACTAGCCATATACAATGGAAAGACAATTTATAACTACACATGTCTTTAAAAACTTAGTAATGACCTCAATAACACAAGCAAAATAAATGCCTTCGCCCATACCCACAATGCTTTCGCCCATACCCATAATGCTACCAAACAGGAAGGGGTGTGGCCTATTAGTGTTTGGCGCCAAAACATCAGCCATAACTCTTATAAATACTGTGAGCTTACTCAGTTTATCAGTCTTGATAAAGGCCAGAGGTATATGGCCGAAACGCGTCGACAGATCTGAGTAAGCATAATACTGATATATCTATTGTACAGATTGCATATATTAGAGTATTGTTTGTTTTCTTTTTTTCAGGATTTTTTCTTTTTGCATAATCTTATTTTTTCAAAACATTGCATCAATACTGAACCACTGATTGATTGATTTGCACTGACATCACCAACATCACTTCGGATTTCGAAATTGACACTATTTTTTTATCCTATTTTATCCTTTTTCACCTTTTTTCATTTTTTTATAATATTTTTTTGGAGGGATTTCATCATTTTTTATCATCATTTTTTCATCACATAGAGTGAACACACATTTTTTCTACCACTTTTTTCTAAATTGTTGTATTGGACACTGATCACACCCAAATCTTGCTACTTTTTTCTCCTGCACAATATTGGATTACAATTAACCCTACACTATCTACCAGGAGCATCTTACACTTACTGGACTCAACCAAGGTGTTAATCATTTAACAGATACTCAGCATAAAAGGCTACATCATCAGCCACTGAATTTATCAGTATTTACAATTGTTTTTATTATTATATTGTATTGTATTTTTACCTAACACTGTAATTTGCTACCATTTGTAACATGGATCCATGAACAACTATCAGTGTATATTGTTCTTTTTTATAATTATAATTATTGTATGGAATAAATAAATTTGTAATTTTTAATTTTACATTCTATCAGCTAATTTTAGCCTATTTTAGCGTTCCCCACCCTACCCTCAGCCTTCTATTGGCGCTCACCTCTACCTTGCATATATCTTTTACACATTGGGCACGCTAGGGTACCCATCGAGGAGAGCTAGAGGCATCCCCCACCCCCCTTCCCCACCTGTTCTTTGCGCAGGATATACACCACCTTTATTCAGACGTAACTAAGATCCACTGGCTGTTCTCACACATTCTGGGGAGTGAGGTAACTTCAGAAAAGGGGAATATCATGCAGGGCTCTCCTGCAAACGAGGTATGTGCAGTAAATTATTTTTCTAAGGAATGGAATTGACTGAGAAAATACTGCTAATACCAATGTAATGTAAGTTCAGCCTAAAATACTGTTAATACTGAAGTAATGTATGAGCCTTAACTGCAGTAAAAGCGACTGGTAGCAGGCTTATTAATAACACTTCATAGCTTTTAAAATGTATGTTCAAAACGTTTACTAGCATGTTAATCGTTTTTTGTGAGGTACTTGGTGATAAAACTTATTGGGGCATGATTTTTACCACATGACTATCTTTGTTTTCTGCATAGAAACAGTTATCTGAGCTTCCCCACTGTTGTAATATGAGTGGGAGGGGCCTATTTTAGCGCTTTTTTGCGCAGTAAAAATTCAGTCACAATCTTCCTACTTCATCCTCCATGATCCAGGACTTCTCTAGAGAGCTCAGGGGTCTTCAAAATTCATTTTGAGGGAGGTAATCAGTCACAGCAGACCTGTGACAGTGTGTTTGACTGTGATAAAAACGTTAATTATTAAATTGTTATCCGTTTTTGGGTATTAAGGGGTTAATCATCCTGTTGCTGGTGGGTGCAATCCTTTGCTAACTTAATACATTTACTGTGAAAATTTGGTTGCTATAACTAATTTGGTTCATTGTTATTTCAACTGTGACAGCTTTTTGTGCTCCTTAAAGGCGCAGTAGCGTTTTTTATATTGCTTGTAAATTTATTTGAAAGTATTTTCCAAGCTTGCTAGTCTCATTGCTAGTCTGTTTAAACATGTCTGACACAGATGAATCTCTTTGTTCACTATGTTTGAAGGCCAATGTGGAGCCCCATAGAAATTTGTGTACTAAATGCATTGATGTCACTTTAAATAAAAGTCAATCTTTTCTTGTAAAGAAATTATCACCAGACAACGAGGGGGAAGTTATGCCAACTAACTCTCCTCACGTGTCCGTACCTTCGCCTCCCGCTCAGGAGGTGCGTGATATTGTGGCGCCAAGTACATCAGAGAGGCCCATACAAATCACTTTGCAAGACATGGCTACTGTTATGACAGAAGTATTATCTAAATTGCCAGAATTAAGAGGCAAGCGCGATTGCTCTGGGTTAAGGACAGAGCGCGCTGATGATGGGAGAGCCATGTCCGATACTGCGTCACAATTTGCAGAACATGAGGACGGAGATCTTCATTCTGTGGGTGACGGATCTGATCCAGGGAGACTGGATTCAGAGATTTCTAATTTTAAATTTAAGCTTGAGAACCTCTGCGTATTGCTAGGGGAGGTATTAGCGGCTCTGAATGATTGTAACACGGTTGCAATTCCAGAGAAATTATGTAGGCTGGATAGATACTATGCGGTACCGGTGTGTACTGACGTTTTTCCTATACCTAAGAGGCTTACAGAAATTATTAGCAAGGAGTGGGATAGACCCGGTGTGCCCTTTCCCCCCCCTCCTATACTTAGGAAGATGTTTCCAATAGACGCCACCACACGGGACTTATGGCAGACGGTCCCTAAGGTGGATGGAGCAGTTTCTACTTTGGCTAAGCGTACCACTATCCCGGTGGAGGATAGTTGTGCCTTTTCAGATCCAATGGATAAAAAATTAGAAGGTTACCTTAAGAAAATGTTTGTTCAACAAGGTTTTATCTTACAGCCCCTTGCATGCATTGCGCCTGTCACTGCTGCAGCGGCATTCTGGTTTGAGTCTCTGGAAGAGGCCATTCGCACAACTCCATTGGATGAAATTATGAACAAGCTTAAAGCACTTAAGCTAGCTAACGCATTTGTTTCTGATGCCGTCGTACATTTAACCAAACTTACGGCTAAGAACTCAGGATTCGCCATCCAAGCGCGCAGAGCGCTATGGCTTAAATCCTGGTCAGCTGACGTGACTTCTAAATCTAAATTGCTTAATATTCCTTTCAAAGGGCAGACCTTATTCGGGCCCGGCTTGAAAGAAATTATTGCTGACATTACGGGAGGTAAGGGCCATGCTATGCCTCAGGACAGGGCCAAATCAAAGGCCAAACAGTCTAATTTTCGTGCCTTTCGTAACCTCAAGGCAGGAGCAGCATCAACTTCCTCCGCTCCAAAACAGGAAGGAGCTGTTGCTCGTTACAAACAGGGCTGGAAAACTAACCAGTCCTGGAACAAGGGCAAGCAGGCCAGAAAACCTGCTGCTGCCCCTAAGACAGCATGAAGAGAGGGCCCCCTATCCGGAAACGGATCTAGTGGGGGGCAGACTTTCTCTCTTTGCCCAGGCTTGGGCAAGAGATGTCCAGGATCCCTGGGCGTTGGAGATCATATCTCAGGGATATCTTCTGGACTTCAAAGCTTCTCCTCCACAAGGGAGATTTCATCTTTCAAGGTTATCAGCAAACCAAATAAAGAAAGAGGCGTTTCTACGCTGTGTACAAGACCTCTTACTAATGGGGGTGATCCACCCAGTTCTGCGGACGGAACACGGGCAAGGATTCTATTCAAATCTATTTGTGGTTCCCAAGAAAGAGGGAACCTTCAGACCAATCTTGGACTTAAAAATCCTAAACAAATTCCTAAGAGTTCTATCATTCAAAATGGAAACTATTCGAACCATCCTACCCATGATCCAAGAGGGTCAGTACATGACCACAGTGGACTTAAAGGATGCCTACCTTCACATACCGATTCACAAGGATCATTATCGGTAAATAAGATTTGCCTTCCTAGACAGGCATTACCAGTTTGTAGCTCTTCCCTTCGGGTTAGCTACGGCTCCAAGAATCTTTACAAAGGTTCTGGGCTCACTTCTGGCGGTACTAAGACCGCGAGGCATAGTGGTGGCTCCGTACCTAGACGACATTCTGATACAAGCGTCAAGTTTTCAAACTGCCAAGTCTCATACAGAGATAGTTCTGGCATTTCTGAGGTCGCATGGGTGGAAGGTGAACGTGGAAAAGAGTTCTCTATTACCACTTACAAGGATTCCCTTCCTAGGGACTCTTATAGATTCTGTAGAGATGAGAATTTACCTGACGGAGGCCAGGTTATCAAAACTTCTAAATGCTTGCCGTGCCCTTCATTCCATTCCACACCCGTCAGTAGCTCAGTGCATGGAAGTAATCAGCTTAATGGTAGCGGCAATGGACATAGTACCATTTGCGCGCCTGCATCTCAGACCGCTGCAATTGTGCATGCTAAGTCAGTGGAATGGGGATTACTCAGATTTGTCCCCTCGGCTAAATCTGGATCAAGAGACCAGAGAATCTTTTCTATGGTGGCTTTCTCGGCCCCATCTGTCCAAGGGGATGACCTTTCGCAGGCCAGATTGGATGATTGTAACAACAGACGCCAGCCTTCTAGGTTGGGGCGCAGTCTGGAATTCCCTGGAGGCTCAGGGATCATGGACTCAGGAGGAGAAACTCCTCCCAATAAATATTCTGGAGTTAAGAGCAATATTCAATGCTCTTCTAGCTTGGACTCAGTTAGCAACTCTGAGGTTCATCAGATTTCAGTCGGACAACATCACGACTGTGGCTTACATCAACCATCAAGGGGGAACCAGAAGTTCCCTAGCGATGTTGGAAGTCTCAAAGATAATTCGCTGGGCAGAGTCTTACTCTTGCCACCTGTCAGCGATCTACATCCCAGGCGTGGAGAACTGGGAGGCGGATTTTCTAAGTCGCCAGACTTTTCATCCGGGGGAGTGGGAACTTCATCCGGAGGTCTTCGCTCAACTGATTCATCGTTGGGGCAAACCAGATCTGGATCTCATGGCGTCTCGCCAGAACGCCAAGCTTCCTTGTTACGGATCCAGGTCCAGGGACCCGGGAGCGGTGCTGATAGATGCTCTGACAGCACCTTGGGTCTTCAACATGGCTTATGTGTTTCCACCATTTCCGATGCTTCCTCGGCTGATTGCCAAGATCAAACAGGAAAGAGCATTGGTGATTCTGATAGCGCCTGCATGGCCACGCAGGACCTGGTATGCAGACCTAGTGGACATGTCGTCCTGTCCACCATGGTCTCTGCCTCTGAGGCAGGACCTTCTAATTCAGGGTCCTTTCAACCATTCAAATCTAATTTCTCTGAGGCTGACTGCATGGAGATTGAACGCTTGATTCTATCAAAGCGTGGCTTCTCGGAGTCGGTTATTGATACCTTAATACAGGCTAGGAAACCTGTTACCAGAAGAATTTACCATACGATATGGCGTAAATATTTATATTGGTGCGAATCCAAGAGTTACTCATGGAGTAAGGTTAGGATTCCTAGGATATTGTCTTTTCTACAAGAGGGTTTTGAAAAGGGCTTATCTGCTAGTTCGTTAAAGGGACAGATTTCTGCTCTGTCTATTCTTCTACACAAACGTCTGGCAGAAGTTCCAGACGTTCAGGCTTTTTGTCAGGCTTTGGCTAGGATTAAGCCTGCGTTTAAGACTGTTGCTCCGCCCTGGAGCTTAAACTTAGTTCTTAATGTTCTGCAAGGCGTTCCATTTGAACCCCTTCATTCCATTGATATCAAGCTGTTATCTTGGAAAGTTCTGTTTTTGATGGCTATTTCCTCGGCTCGAAGAGTCTCTGAGTTATCTGCCTTACATTGTGATTCTCCTTATCTGATTTTTCATTCAGACAAGGTAGTTCTGCGTACTAAACCTGGGTTTTTACCTAAGGTAGTTTCTAACCGGAATATCAATCAAGAGATTGTTGTTCCATCATTGTGTCCTAACCCTTCTTCAAAGAAGGAACGACTTTTGCATAATCTGGACGTAGTCCGTGCCCTGAAGTTCTATTTGCAGGCAACTAAAGATTTTCGTCAAACTTCTTCCCTGTTTGTCGTTTACTCTGGACAGAGGAGAGGTCAAAAAGCTTTGGCTACCTCTCTCTCTTTTTGGCTTCGTAGCATAATACGTTTAGCCTATGAGACTGCTGGACAGCAGCCTCCTGAAAGAATTACAGCTCATTCTACTAGAGCTGTGGCTTCCACCTGGGCCTTTAAAAATGAGGCCTTTGTTGAACAGATTTGCAAGGCTGCAACTTGGTCTTCACTTCACACTTTTTCAAAATTTTCAAAATTTGACACTTTTGCTTCTTCGGAGGCTATTTTTGGGAGAAAGGTGCTTCAGGCAGTGGTTCCTTCCGTTTAAAGTTCCTGCCTTGTCCCTCCCTTCATCCGTGTACTTTAGCTTTGGTATTGGTATCCCATAAGTAATGGATGACCCGTGGACTGACTACACTTAACAAGAGAAAACATAATTTATGCTTACCTGATAAATTTATTTCTCTTGTAGTGTAGTCAGTCCACGGCCCGCCCTGTCTTTTAAGGCAGATCTAAATTTTAATTAAACTCCAGTCACCACTGCACCCTATGGTTTCTCCTTTCTCGTCTTGTTTCGGTCGAATGACTGGATATGACATGTGAGGGGAGGAGCTATATAGCAGCTCTGCTTGGGTGATCCTCTTGCAACTTCCTGTTGGGGAAGAGATATAATCCCATAAGTAATGGATGACCCGTGGACTGACTACACTACAAGAGAAATAAATTTATCAGGTAAGCATAAATTATGTTTTTTTACCTTTTTGTCCCTTTAACATGTTAACAGAGTGGAATGGCACTTATGTTTATGTATACAATACAATAGGATAATTATACATACCAATACAACAAATGTATGGTATTGTCAGTTTGTTTGTGGCATTCTGAAATTTAAACTACCTTGAGTTTGTATGTGCATAGAGAACTCCTAAAGCTTTTGATCTCTGCAATTATTGCTAATAAAAATTTTTTTTTTTTTTTTTTTTTTTTTAGCAAACACAGGAAAACAGCCGCTAGATAATAATAAAATGTATCTGCATTCCACATTTTATATAGCTGGTTGCAGTGTTTTTTTGCTATAGTTTAGGCTAATCATTTTCCTCTCTTAAACATCTAATATTCCGGATCTGTTTATACTAAGGGGAAAGTTAACCATCACTTTAAGGTTGGATTTTTTTTTTTTAAGTATTTTTTTTTATTGAAATATTTTCAATGTCAAAAAATAGACCAATATAAACAATAATATATATAGTATCATTGAAAAGCAAATAAAGGTAAGAACATAACTTGTTCATATAGGAAAATACATGAAAATTTTCAGAATATCAATACTAGTCAAACCTTTTGAATATAAATTTTACATAGTTATATAAGTATTTTCAATGGTCATACGTATTCTTGAAGGATTTAAAATATACATCTGGTATATCTATTACAGATGGTAACAAACATATGTGACATTTCTATATGGTATATCATATGATCCGGATAATTTTGAAAATGTGTCCATCAAAATAAGACAAAGTTAACTGTCGTGTCCGGTCTGATTTTGTGAAATAAGGAGGGGGGGGGGGGGCAGGTGGGGTTTCAGATCATCCTTTAAAAAGAATAGAGAGTCTGGGGAGTGTAGATTAGACAAAAAAGAAGAGTTTGGCAATAGGGTTGGGTGAGAGATGCAGAGAGGGAAGGGGGAAGAGAAAAAAAAAGGGGGGGGGGGAAATCAGGTAAGTTACAGATAATTTTTTTCTCTTTTTTTTCTTTCCTTGTTCCCTCCTCATTTGTGTAACCAGGTATCCCATATCAACCAGTAAGTGTCCATTTGGTCTACCGAGTTTAAGAAGAATCTCTCCATGTTAGACATATAGTCTATTACTGCATGTATTTCTAGTAAACTAGGAGGTTCAGGAGACTTCCAGGCTCTTGCAATGCACAACTTGACTGCAGTAAATATATATATCGGCAATCTCTTTGACATCTGTGGTGTACTATTATCTATAATGTGCAGTAGGGCATTGGCAAATGAGATATCCGGGATAAGAATCAGCGATTCGCACAATCTCTGGATCTCTTTCCATAATGGAGCTATTTTCGGGCACTCCCACCACATATGCAAATCGGAGCCAACTATACCACATCCCCTCCAGCAGAGCGGAGAAGCTGTGGGATACATTTTAGCTAATCTCGCGGGAGTTCTGTGCCATTTCAGGAGTAGTTTGATATACACCTCTAGTATGGTGACACAGTGTGTATGTTTTTTTTGGTGAGTATAATAGCATTTTCCCAGTCATGATCCGAGAAGTTAACACCAATCTCTCTACTCCATGCTTTATACTGCCACGGGATGCCCGAGTGGGTGTTTGGAAGATCCCATAATAGACCCGCAATTCGATGTACCGGCGACAGATGAGGGGTAATCATAATTCTGCTCCTCAAAAATTTGCAAATTAATAAATTGTGTTGTATAATGATATTGTGCAGTGAGGTGAGAAGTTTTCCCATGCCTGGAATCCAGATTAAATCTGAGAGTTCTAACTTTCCCGGTAATTCGGATGCTTCTAGATGGTACCAACCTGGTTTATCATCTGATAATCCCCAATCAGTAACATGTGATAGTCGTGCCGCTTCGTAGTAGATGAGGATATTAGGAACCGCAACACCACCCCTGGGAAAGGTTCGATGTAACGTATTATGCGCTATTCTATGCGTTTTATTTTGCCATATGTAATCTAAGAACAGTTTGTGTATATTAAATAGAGTAGAGTGCAGATCATTAAGCGGGATGCAGCAAAATAAATATAACACCTTCGGGAGTAGTGACATTTTAATTGAAGCAACTCTTCCTAGCCAGGAAAGTTCCTTAAAATCCCATTTCGTTAGCAATTGTTTAAGGTTGGAGATAAGGAGGTCATAATTATCTTTGATTATCTGATCTGGTTTAGAGCTAAGGTATATACCTAGATGTTTCAGGTGTTGGGTCGACCAGGGAAACGGAAAGGTAGATTTGAGTTGCAATAGAGTGGGTAGTTCAACCTGTATGGGATATCCCTCCGTCTTTTTATAGTTAATTTTGTAGTAGCTTAAGGCTCCAAAGTAGCGAATCACATCGAAAACTGCTGGAATTGAGGTCATTGGTTCTGATAATAATAGAGTTGCATCATCAAAAAGAACTATTTTTTTCCGAAGGGCTCCGCAGAGGCACCCCAAGGATCTCATTGGATTGTCTAATTCTCTGAGCAAAGGGCTCCGTTACAAGTGCGAAAATGATGTAAAAGTGCGGTCATGGTGTAAAACTCCTGGTAGTAAATGGATAATCCTGTTCGCTATAAGTTTGGAATACAGTTTAGTGTCCAAATTGATAAGAGAAATGGGATGGTAATTTCCGCAATCAGTCTGGTCTTTCTCTGCTTTGAGTATAGGGATAATGGTGGCTTCTAAAAATTCCCTATGTATTTTCCCTGTCTCTTGAATCTCATTAAAGAGATTTCTTAACACTAAAAGTATTTGTGGTTTAAATTTTTTGTAAAATGTACCTGTGAAACCATCTGGTCCAGGGGCTTTTTTAATTTGGATTTGCTTCAAGACTATCTCAACCTCTTGTAAGGAAAATGGCTGTGTAAGTGATTCTCTAGACTCCTCTGGTATCTGTGGTAAATTAAGGGTTGACAGGAAGTGTTTAGTATCCGGGAGTGATATTGTCTCTGGGCGTTCATGCTCTGCAATATTGTAAAGTTCCGAATAAAAATTTGCAAACAACTTTCCAATATCTGCTGGAGTATATGCTGTCCGTCCCTTATAAGTCAGAAATGTGATTCTTGCGGCCGCTGCCTGTTGCCTCAATTTCTTTGCTAGAAGAGCGTCTGCTTTATTACTTTTTGAATACATGAGCTGTTTGAATCGAAAAGCGGCCTCTTGAACCTTTTCCATTTCTCTCTCTTTAATGAGGGCCTTAAGCTGGAGCAACTTATCTGAAAGTGCCTGTGAGGGGTTAGATTTATTTAACTTATGTATTTCCCTTAGGTCACACATCAATTTGCCTAGTGGCGCCCCTCTTTCTTTTTTAATCTTGGCTAATTTACTAATACAGAATCCCCGAATGTAAGCTTTGAAGGCAGCCCATCTAATTTAATGGGAGGTACCTCCCTCAGGGTTATTTCGTAGGAAATAGACGGTTGTATCTTGTAAAGATCTAAGAAAAAGTGGGTCGGCCCAAAGAGACTGCGGAAGTTTCCAGCTCGGCCTGGATGACAGGGATGTATTCCCAGGTATAGCAGTAGTGATTCCATCGTGATCAGACCACGCACATACAGATATTTTTGCAGTACGGATACCATTTAAGGTCCATGAATCGGTAAAAAAATAATCAATACGAGAGTAAGAACGGTGTGTCGGTGATAGATATGAATAGTCTCTGTCTGTGGGGTGTAGAGAACGCCAAATGTCAAAGAGTTGGTACTGGCATATTAGATCCCGAAACTTCGGGGCTGATGAGTTAGTATGTGCATCACAAAAGCCCGGTTTGGAGAATTTCTTATCTAGTTCAGAGTCCCAAACAAGATTAAAATCTCCTCCCAGAAGGAGGGTACCCTGTTTGATTTTGGAGATTAAGTCTAGGATTTTCCTGAGAAATTTTAATTGACCTTGGTTAGGAGCATATACATTAGCCAAGGTAAAAAGGGAGTCCTTCAATTTACACACTAGTATTAGATATCTCCCCTCTATATCTTGTTCAATGTGTAGACATTGAAAAGAGAGATTTCGATTGACCAGAATGGCCACCCCTCTGTTTTTGCTAGTATGGGACGCTGCATATACCACCGGGAAAAGTGAAGTCTTTAATCTCAATTTATCTCCCTTTACCCAGTGGGTCTCTTGTAGGAATCCTACATCAGTTTTTTGAGCACAAAGGTACCTAATTAACAAGCTCCTTTTCGTTGGGGAGTTTAATCCTCTGGTATTTAAAGTAGTGAAAGTAAGCGGCGGAGAGTACGCCATAGTTATGAATTCTCTGGTCAATATTAGAGGCAGCGGATGAGGTAAAAAAAAAAAAAGTGGGGGAGGTGGGTGTGTGTAGTGGGGAGTTAATAAGGGAAAAGAAGGTATAGGTTGTGAATCTGGTCACAAGGGAAGGATAATAGAATACAGTAAGAGTTGAGGATAGAAGGGGTTAGATCTGCTATAATTGTCTTATCAACCAGATATAATACGTAGCACCTGGCCGCAAATCAAGACTATCTCGGACATACAAGAAATGGACATAAAGGGAAAAAACAAATAGATATACATGAGACAGGCAAATAGTTTTCTACAGGATATATTTTCCGTTGCTTACGTAGTAAGCTCATAGGGGTATAGAATTTAGGGAGGGGATTTGGGGTGGTAATGTACAGTTTTAGTTGTAAAACAAAAAGGAGAGAGAGAGTAAGAAAAAAAAGGGAGATTCTCCTCTCTCTTTCTCTGGGGGGGGGGGGTATAAATGTAACGGTCCTGTTGTAAGGAAATATGAAGGGGTAAGGGGATATGGGGGGGGAGACTAGGCCTACTAAGTTTTGGGCATTCTAGGTCTATTTAAACTTGAAAAGAGACAAAACCATTTTCTCCAACATAGGTGTGTCCGGTCCACGGCGTCATCCTTACTTGTGGGATATTCTCTTCCCCAACAGGAAATGGCAAAGAGCCCAGCAAAGCTGGTCACATGATCCCTCCTAGGCTCCGCCTTCCCCAGTCATTCTCTTTGCCGTTGTACAGGCAACATCTCCACGGAGATGGCTTAGAGTTTTTTAGTGTTTAACTGTAGTTTTTATTATTCAATCAAGAGTTTGTTATTTTAAAATAGTGCTGGTATGTACTATTTACTCTGAAACAGAAAAGAGATGAAGATTTCTGTTTGTAAGAGGAAAATGATTTTAGCAACCGTTACTAAAATCGATGGCTGTTTCCACACAGGACTGTTGAGAGGAATTAACTTCAGTCGGGGGAACAGTGAGCAGACTTTTGCTGCTTGAGGTATGACACATTCTAACAAGACGATGTAATGCTGGAAGCTGTCATTTTCCCTATGGGATCCGGTAAGCCATTTTTATTACAGAAAGAAAAAAAAAAAAAAAAGGGCTTCACAAGGGCTTTTTAAGACTGTAGACATTTTCTGGGCTAAATCGATTTATATATAAACATATTTTATACTCCATAGCCTTGAGGAATTATTTTAATCTTGGGAATTATGTAAAATAACCGGCAGGCACTGTATTGGACACCTTATTCTCTAGGGGCTTTCCCTAATCATAGGCAGAGTCTCATTTTCGCGCCTCTATTGCGCACTTGTTTTTGAGAAGCATGACATGCAGATGCATGTGTGAGGAGCTCTGATACATAGAAAAGACTTTCTGAAGGCGTCATTTGGTATCGTATTCCCCTTTGGGCTTGGTTGGGTCTCAGCAAAGCAGATACCAGGGACTGTAAAGGGGTTAAATATAAAAACGGCTCCGGTTCCGTTATTTTAAGGGTTAAAGCTTCCAAATTTGGTGTGCAATACTTTTAAGGCTTTAAGACACTGTGGTGAAATTTTGGTGAATTTTGAACAATTCCTTCATACTTTTTCGCAATTGCAGTAATAAAGTGTGTTCAGTTTAAAATTTAAAGTGACAGTAACGGTTTATTTTAAAACGTTTTTTGTACTTTGTTATCAAGTTTTTGCCTGTTTAACATGTCTGAACTACCAGATAGACTGTGTTCTGAATGTGGGGAAGCCAAGGTTCCTTCTCATTTAAATAGATGTGATTTATGTGACACAAAATTTAGAGAAAATGATGCCCAAAATGATTCCTCAAGTGAGGGGAGTAAGCATGGTACTGCATCATCCCCTCCTTCGTCTACACCAGTCTTGCCCACACAGGAGGCCCCTAGTACATCTAGCGCGCCAATACTCCTTACTATGCAACAATTAACGGCTGTAATGGATAATTCTATCAAAAACATTTTAGCCAAAATGCCCACTTATCAGCGAAAGCGCGACTGCTCTGTTTTAGAAAATACTAAAGAGCATGAGGACGCTGATGATATTGGTTCTGAAGGGCCCCTACCCCAGTCTGAGGGTGCCAGGGAGGTTTTGTCTGAGGGAGAAATTTCAGATTCAGGGAAAATTTCTCAACAAGCTGAACCTGATGTGATTACATTTAAATTTAAATTGGAACATCTCCGCGCTCTGCTTAAGGAGGTGTTATCCACTCTGGATGATTGTGAGAATTTGGTCATTCCAGAGAAACTATGTAAAATGGACAAGTTCCTAGAGGTCCCGGGGCCCCCCGAAGCTTTTCCTATACCCAAGCGGGTGGCGGACATTGTAAATAAAGAATGGGAAAGGCCCGGTATACCTTTCGTCCCTCCCCCCATATTTAAAAAATTGTTTCCTATGGTCGACCCCAGAAAGGACTTATGGCAGACAGTCCCCAAGGTCGAGGGGGCGGTTTCTACTCTAAACAAACGCACCACTATACCCATAGAAGATAGTTGTGCTTTCAAAGATCCTATGGATAAAAAATTAGGTTTGCTTAAAAAGATGTTTGTTCAGCAAGGTTACCTTCTACAACCAATTTCATGCATTGTTCCTGTCACTACAGCAGCGTGTTTCTGGTTCGATGAGCTAGAAAAGGCGCTCAATAATAATTCTTCTTCTTATGAGGAGATTATGGACAGAATTTATGCTCTCAAATTGGCTAATTCTTTCACCCTAGACGCCACTTTGCAATTGGCTAGGTTAGCGGCGAAAAATTCTGGTTTTGCTATTGTGGCGCGCAGAGCGCTTTGGTTAAAATCTTGGTCAGCGGATGCGTCTTCCAAGAACAAATTGCTTAACATTCCTTTCAAGGGGAAAACGCTGTTTGGCCCTGTCTTGAAAGAGATTATCTCTGATATCACTGGGGGCAAGGGCCACGCCCTTCCTCAGGATAGGTCTTTCAAGGCCAAAAATAAACCTAATTTTCGTCCCTTTCGCAGAAACGGACCAGCCCCAAGTGCTACGTCCTCTAAGCAAGAGGGTAATACTTCTCAAGCCAAGCCAGCCTGGAGACCAATGCAAGGCTGGAACAAAGGAAAGCAGGCCAAGAAACCTGCCACTGCTACCAAGACAGCATGAGATGTTGGCCCCCGATCCGGGACCGGATCTGGTGGGGGGCAGACTCTCTCTCTTCGCTCAGGCTTGGGCAAGAGATGTTCTGGATCCTTGGGCACTAGAAATAGTCTCCCAAGGTTATCTTCTGGAATTCAAGGGGCTTCCCCCAAGGGGGAGGTTCCACAGGTCTCAATTGTCTTCAGACCACATAAAAAGACAGGCATTCTTACATTGTGTAGAAGACCTGTTAAAAATGGGAGTGATTCATCCTGTTCCTTTAGGAGAACAAGGGATGGGGTTCTACTCCAATCTGTTCGTAGTTCCCAAAAAAGAGGGAACATTCAGACCAATCTTAGATCTCAAGATCCTAAACAAGTTTCTCAAGGTTCCATCGTTCAAAATGGAAACCATTCGAACAATTCTTCCTTCCATCCAGGAAGGTCAATTCATGACCACGGTGGATTTAAAGGATGCGTATCTACATATTCCTATCCACAAGGAACATCATCGGTTCCTAAGGTTCGCATTCCTGGACAAGCATTACCAGTTTGTGGCACTTCCGTTCGGATTAGCCACTGCTCCAAGGATTTTCACAAAGGTACTAGGGTCCCTTCTAGCGGTGCTAAGACCAAGGGGCATTGCAGTAGTACCTTACTTGGACGACATTCTGATTCAAGCGTCGTCCCTTCCTCAAGCAAAGGCTCACACGGACATTGTCCTGGCCTTTCTCAGATCTCACGGGTGGAAAGTGAACGTAGAAAAAAGTTCTCTATCTCCGTCAACAAGGGTTCCCTTCTTGGGAACAATAATAGACTCCTTAGAAATGAGGATTTTTCTGACAGAGGCCAGAAAATCAAAACTTCTAAACTCTTGTCAAATACTTCATTCTGTTCCTCTTCCTTCCATAGCGCAGTGCATGGAAGTAATAGGTTTGATGGTCGCGGCAATGGACATAGTTCCTTTTGCGCGAATTCATCTGAGACCATTACAACTGTGCATGCTCAGTCAGTGGAATGGGGATTATACAGACTTGTCTCCGACGATACAAGTAGATCAGAGGACCAGAGATTCACTCCGTTGGTGGCTGTCCCTGGACAACCTGTCACAGGGGATGAGCTTCCGCAGACCAGAGTGGGTCATTGTCACGACCGACGCCAGTCTGGTGGGCTGGGGCGCGGTCTGGGGACCCCTGAAAGCTCAGGGTCTTTGGTCTCGGGAAGAATCTCTTCTCCCGATAAATATTCTGGAACTGAGAGCGATATTCAATGCTCTCAAGGCTTGGCCTCAGCTAGCAAAGGCCAAGTTCATACGGTTTCAATCAGACAACATGACGACTGTTGCGTACATCAACCATCAGGGGGGAACAAGGAGTTCCCTGGCGATGGAAGAAGTGACCAAAATCATTCAATGGGCGGAGACTCACTCCTGCCACTTGTCTGCAATCCACATCCCAGGAGTGGAAAATTGGGAAGCGGATTTTCTGAGTCGTCAGACATTTCATCCGGGGGAGTGGGAACTCCATCCGGAAATTTTTGCCCAAATTACTCAATTGTGGGGCATTCCAGACATGGATCTGATGGCCTCTCGTCAGAACTTCAAGGTTCCTTGCTACGGGTCCAGATCCAGGGATCCCAAGGCGACTCTAGTAGATGCACTAGTAGCACCTTGGACCTTCAAACTAGCTTATGTATTCCCGCCGTTTCCTCTCATCCCCAGGCTGGTAGCCAGGATCAATCAGGAGAGGGCATCGGTGATCTTGATAGCTCCTGCGTGGCCACGCAGGACTTGGTATGCAGACCTGGTGAATATGTCATCGGCTCCACCATGGAAGCTACCTTTGAGACGAGACCTTCTTGTTCAAGGTCCGTTCGAACATCCGAATCTGGTCTCACTCCAACTGACTGCTTGGAGATTGAACGCTTGATCTTATCAAAGTAGAGGGTTCTCAGATTCTGTCATTGATACTCTTGTTCAGGCCAGAAAGCCTGTAACTAGAAAAATTTACCACAAAATATGGAAAAAATATATCTGTTGGTGTGAATCTAAAGGATTCCCTTGGGACAAGGTAAAAATTCCTAAGATTCTATCCTTTCTTCAAGAACAAGCCTGTTTACAAACCTTTGACTCCTCCTTGGAGTCTCAATTTAGTTCTTTCAGTTCTTCAGGGGGTTCCGTTTGAACCCTTACATTCCGTTGATATTAAGTTATTATCTTGGAAAGTTTTGTTTTTGGTTGCAATTTCTTCTGCTAGAAGAGTTTCAGAATTATCTGCTCTGCAGTGTTCTCCTCCTTATCTGGTGTTCCATGCAGATAAGGTGGTTTTACGTACTAAACCTGGTTTTCTTCCGAAAGTTGTTTCTAACAAAAACATTAACCAGGAGATAGTCGTGCCTTCTTTGTGTCCGAATCCAGTTTCAAAGAAGGAACGTTTGTTGCACAATTTGGATGTTGTTCGTGCTCTAAAATTCTATTTAGAGGCTACAAAGGATTTTAGACAAACATCTTCCTTGTTTGTTGTTTATTCTGGTAAAAGGAGAGGTCAAAAAGCAACTTCTACCTCTCTCTCTTTTTGGATTAAAAGCATCATCAGATTGGCTTATGAGACTGCCGGACGGCAGCCTCCTGAAAGAATCACAGCTCATTCCACTAGGGCTGTGGCTTCCACATGGGCCTTCAAGAACGAGGCTTCTGTTGATCAGATATGTAAGGCAGCGACTTGGTCTTCACTGCACACTTTTACTAAATTTTACAAGTTTGATACTTTTGCTTCTTCTGAGGCTATTTTTGGGAGAAAGGTTTTGCAAGCCGTGGTGCCTTCCATCTAGGTGACCTGATTTGCTCCCTCCCTTCATCCGTGTCCTAAAGCTTTGGTATTGGTTCCCACAAGTAAGGATGACGCCGTGGACCGGACACACCTATGTTGGAGAAAACAGAATTTATGTTTACCTGATAAATTACTTTCTCCAACGGTGTGTCCGGTCCACGGCCCGCCCTGGTTTTTTAATCAGGTCTGATAATTTATTTTCTTTAACTACAGTCACCACGGTATCATATGGTTTCTCCTATGCAAACATTCCTCCTTTACGTCGGTCGAATGACTGGGGAAGGCGGAGCCTAGGAGGGATCATGTGACCAGCTTTGCTGGGCTCTTTGCCATTTCCTGTTGGGGAAGAGAATATCCCACAAGTAAGGATGACGCCGTGGACCGGACACACCGTTGGAGAAAGTAATTTATCAGGTAAACATAAATTCTGTTTTTTTCAGAATAATTGGGTGGTTATAATGTAAAATAGGGTATAGTATGGTAGCTAATAGATTTGGAGAGAGAATGGTAAAAAATATCTGAGCCTGTCTCCCCAGGGGCTTATGTTTAAAGTGACGTTAAAGTGAATAAAGGGCGTCTCGTGAAGTCTATAAAAATATTAGGGGATATATTTTGACTGTTGGAAGGAGGTGTTGGGAATTTGCAATATAGAATCAATTCTAGGGTATAAACCTAAACTGCTAAAACCAGAAAATTTCCAAATTTACGTATATAATATGTTATCAAGGTTCATCCTACTATATCATCTAATAGTATTATAGAGATATCACCAAAATTTGGCACAGAAGTGAAATTACTAAATAACATCGAAAAGAAGCATGACAAAACGAAACCAAACAGAAAAATCACAATTGCATAGCCATAATCAAAAGAGCATAGTACTTGTTATCGCGCTGGTATTATTGTCACGTTATTTACTAGCTATACTGTAGTATAATCTGGGTGCAGACTAGAGAGTCTAAGGTGATAAACCTCAGAATTATAGAAGTTAACTATCCGGTATTAAAGTGTATTTCTTATCCATTGTAGATAGCATGACTTAAATGCACCTAAAATTAGTAGTTTACATTACTATTTGGTTTCAAAACATATAACAAGAACTGGTAAAACATTGAACAATTATGCTTCGGCAATAAAGAACAGTAAAATAGTTAGTTATGAATAAACAAATAACCTTAACATTTGACCTTGGTAAAAAAAACACCCGGCCTCTACAAATCTCATATGGTCTCTATAATAGCATATAAGGGTTTTTAGGGTTTTTAGGGACAGGCCATTAAAGGCCCATATTATTGAGTCATCCGCCAAGCCAGTCCAGGAACAAAACATCAGAGGGTGAAGTGATCGATTGCAGCGCTCATCAATCAATCACTATGTCATTAAGGGATGATAATATGGATGATCCTAGACTAGCCAAGCGGGGAACCAATATGTAAAACATATTTAGGCCCTGGCTAAGCTTTGGGGTCCAAAATCTTATACTTGAACATTTCAAAGTGTAGTTATAGATCACATAGGCTTACCTTTTCGTTGCTTCTAAGGTAGGAACCTAGATAACAAATAAAAAAACAAAAACAAAAAAAAAACAAGGAAAAGAGCATAGGAAATATAGAAGAATATACATTACTGTTTGGTAACTTCTAGTCTCTGGCAGTGAAAGTATTTAGTCTCCACAAGAATACAGAGTTATGATCAAATTATTTAGTCCAGGGCGGAAACTACATCTTGATTTTGTCGTTTAGCGCTAGGGGCTTGCAGTCTCTGTGGTAGAGGGTCCCATTCTTTAGCCGTGGGGCTAAGCCTCTCAGATCTGTGATGTCCTGGAGTGTGAAGATTTTGAGTTCCAGTTGCTATAATTGACTAAGAGTCTGAAGGGCCCGAAGAACCCAGGAACCACCTATCTAGGAGGTCTCTACCTCGAGTAGGATCTTCCAAAGTAATCAAGGAGCAATCTTTGTGGATAAGTAACTTTGTCGGGTAACCCCAACTGTATTTAATTCCTCTTTTTCTGAGGGCTAATGTGATCTCTCTGAAGGACGCTCTTTTTTTTCCATTGTATACTGGGAAAGGTCGGGGAAGACCTGTATGTGTCTGACCCCTTCTGGTAGAGAGGAGGTATTGAAAGCTGCCTTGAGTAACTTGCTCTTTGTATGTGAAGTAATGAAACCGCACTATTGTATCTTGCGGTTTGTCGGCTGGAACATTTCGTCCTCTTGGGAGTCTATGGGCTCTATCAATAAGCGATTCAGACTGATTTGTAGATGGTTTGAGATGTTTACCGTATTCCAAGATGAAATCTTCGAGTTTGCTAGGCGACACCTCCTCTGATATGCCGCGGAACCTAAGGTTGTTCCGCCTTGAGCGGTCTTCCAAATTTGCTACTTTCGCTTCTATTATGTCCACATGATCTACTATGTGTTGTGAGTGAGCAAGTGTGCCTGCTCCACTGCAAGGTCTTCTTGCTTCCTCTCTAGAGCTTCAGTACGTTCACTAATAGCTCCAATATCTCGTCGTAGTTCAGCCACCGAGCCTTTAAGGTTGGAATTTACTTCAATTGTACAACATTTTTAGCAGTTTTTGTTGACACCCTCAGTTGCTATAAATGTTAAAGCAATTCAGTCCAGCGTTATACGATTTAACATTAAATTTGTCAAATATAAATTACAACTATAGCTTTATAAGTAATCTGGATTAAAAGCATTGGTTACTTAGCAGTTGGTTATCAAAAGGTTAAATCACCAGACTCTCTGAAAAGGTGTGGTGTTTGAATGCTGGTGCACGGGGTACTCAGCCTATGCTGTTGAAAAACTGTAATAAATTTTAGTGTAAGCAATTTTGCTAATGGAAGTATATTGCAAAAATTATTTTATTTAAAACTTAAAGGGACATTAAACACTAAATAAATGCTAGATAGAATTATGCATTCACAGAAAAGATTAGACTTAGAGTAACAAAGATATGTTTATTAAACTTTCATTAGATATTGACAAAATAAGTGTAAAGTTTTAGTTTCTATAAAACAATGGGAGCTGCCATGTTGTAACTTAGTTTACCTTCTCTTCTGTGGCCAATTGGGGACAGTTATAAATAGGTCACTAGAGTGTGCAGCCAATGGCTGTGTGAAATATAACCGTGTTCTGCACTTCCATTACTAATAGGAACCAAAAAGCTCACAACTTCAGAATGGAATTAACGGAATAGGGAACAAAATAAATAATGAAAGTATATTGCAGAGTTATATTTATATATATATATATTTCAATTCAGTCTAGAAATGGTCCTACTCTATGACTACTGAATACTTTGTGTTATAATTATCTTCCCTCTTCAGTTGTACACAAAAACACATTGCTATCATGGGATTAATTAGGCCTTTACTTTGGATAGGAATATGTTCCTATGTTAACACACATATATTGATTTTAAGTGTGCTGCATATTCGTTTGGTTACATGCTGACATTTGACAAAGGCACATATTGGTGCCGAAACGTTGTCTTTTTAATGATTTCTAATGATTTCTAAATAAATTGTTATATTTTACTAAGACCAGTGAGTGCCTGCATTTTGTGGACGTTATATATATATATATATATATATATATATATATATATATATATATATATATATATATATATATATATATATATATATATATATATATATATATATATATAAGAGAAACCTAACAAAAACAGGATTTTCACCCATATATATTCTTTATAACATTACTGCTGATAGACTCAGAAGGTTATGCTGATGGATATCTTTCTTTTATCCCAAAAAAATGACGAAAGCTTGTTAAATTAGTTGATGCTTGTGACTTGCATACTTGTTAAAAGTAGCAGAATTGCTATTTTTTTCACATACCGTCTATAGATTCAAGTTTGCAATTTGTTATATTGAGAAACTATTTGTTTCAGACTGAGATTTTTCAGCACATCTTGCCATCTGTAGAGGACGAGGTGGGTTGATAAATCTGACCAATCTGACAATTTTAAAACAACTTTCTAGTTTACTGCTATTATCAAATTTCCTTCATACTCTTGGTATCATTTGTTCAAGGAGCAGCAGTGCACTACTGGTTTCTAACTGAACACATGGGGGAGCCATTGACAATCATGATAGATAAAGATAGAGATAATCTGTCTCTATTATGTGACTCACTTGGAATACCAACCTTAAAGGGACATAAAGCCTAAAATGTTTCTATTATGATTTAGGTAGAACATACAATTTTAAAGGACTTTCCAGTTTATTTCTGTTATCAAATTTGTTTCATTCTCTTGGTATCGTGGGTTGAAGGAGCAGCAATGCACTACTGGTTTCTAACTAAACAAATGGGTGAGCCAATGACAGTCGGTGTATGTGTGTGTATATACACACACATACATACATATACATACATATATATATATATATATATATATATATATATATATATATATGTATATGTATGCAGCCACCAATCAGCAGTTAGAACCTAAGTTCTTTGCTGCTCCTGAGCTTTCCTAGATAAACCTTTCAGCAATGGATAAGAAGAGAAGGAAGCAGCTTAAATAATAGAAGTGAATTGGAAAGTTTTTTTTAAATTGTATGATCTGTCTAAATCATGAACGTCTAATTATGACTTTACTGTCCCTTTTAGTTTCTGTAAATGCATTTTGTAAGTATTCTGTATGCTTTGTAGGCAGGTAGATAGCCATTTATTCAAACTGCTTGAGACCGGTAAAGGTTTGGATTTTGGAATAGTTTGGATTTTAGAATAAGTTTGATTTTAGGAGTTCCGGATTTGGGAAAATATACCTGTATATTATTGTGCAGCCATATTTTTTTACAGGATGCTGTGACTGATCACCTTTCCTTCTCTTGCAGACAAATCTAGTAGCCTCTGGTGCCAATGAGTCTGAAATCTATATTTGGGATCTTAATAACTTTGCAGTTCCCATGACGCCAGGTGCTAAATCGCAGGTAAATGAGAGCTACTGTTTGTTTGGCAATTTAAGCCACGCTCAAAGCAACATTCTGTGCCATTATGTGTTGTGTGCTTTATTAGTAATGTTGTAATGTTAATGGATACATAAGGAAAACTCTGCTTTAATCTGGATAATATTTAGCAGTCATTCAGCAACAGATAACCTCTCTCATTTAGGAGCTCCTGTGGCGTTGGTAATATCACTCTTCAAGGACCTTCTTGTCATTTAATGGAAAGACTATTTAGTTTGGTTACCATAAACTGCAGACTCTTATTGGCTTCCCAGGTTGTCCTGTCCAGACCAGAGCTCAATTTATCAATCCATGGCAGACAGGGGCATACATATTCGCCCCTGTCCACCCAACCTCTCCTCTGGTGGGCAGCATTTAACCTTGTACACGAGGGCTCCTTTGCCCTCGCGTGCAACCCCGCCCCTTGCCCGTGCACAGCCAATCACACGCGGGCAGAAGCTGTCAATCTCCTCAGTTGGAAGAGAACTGGGAGATTGAAATTCTTCACCCAAGAGGTGTAGAGCAGGGTAGGGAAGCAGCGGTCTGACCGCTGCTTGATAAATAGCGACTGCAGGTTTGCTTGTACGAAACTGAAGTTAAAGGGGAGAAAAGGACTTGATAAATCTAGCCCTATTTGAGGTGACCTGAGTTTGGATAACAAGGATGCTTGACGTCTTTAGATATATCTCTTCTCTCTCCATCTGATTTTGCATACACCTATATATAATACAATCCTGAAATATGTGCTGAAGACTCATACTGACATAATATCTTCAATATATGTTAATCTTTCAAATGATTCAAATGCTTTAGAAATTAGATCAGAAAAACAGTTATCATATAAGTACCTTTATAACTATCAGTAAGAGAGTTGTTCTTAAAAAAAGCATAGGGACGAAGCTTATTTTATTTTCTAGCTGTTGGAGGATTTCTGGCAACTTATTTTCTAAAGAGCACAAGCTTCAAAAGAATAGGCAAAACCACCAACTACTATATTGTAATGGTTACTAGACTTTGAAGGGAGAAGAGATAACTAGCTAGTGTTGACCCATGGGAGGAGTACTCACAAGGGAAATATGGGATGCAATAAGTACAGAGATATTTATCATTTAATTAGATATCTTTGATTCTAGTTTCCTAGCTATCTTATATTTAGTATTCAAAAATATAGCCCAACACATAATTATAGAAACTGATTATGTTAGATTAATTTATTTTCATTTTTACCCTTGTATTTCATTATTGTGTTATTTGTTAGTTCTAGTTGACATTGATTTTGTTTGTCAAGATGCTGAGAGGAAATGCTGCCTCTTACGGACTAGAAGGAGAATCTGGAATTTTACCTGCAACTAATACTTATATGTATAACTCCTAAATGTCTGTGGGAGATTACTATAGAATTGATATTGACTCTAAAAAAAATAAAGGCAAAATCACTAATAATCTAAATAATTTTAAAGGAGATATGTTTATTCAAACTTCACATGGTTTATTACTTTTGTGTTAGATTTATTGTTTAAATGTCTTTTTTAAATATTGTCTAATTTTGTGTGTTTGTTTCATTAAGTAACCATTTGTAACCTTTCTTGCAGCCTTTGGAAGACATCAGCTGCATTGCATGGAACAGACAGGTTCAACACATTTTGGCTTCTACCAGCCCCAGTGGACGAGCCACAGTGTGGGATCTCCGGAAAAATGAGCCAATTCTCAAAGTCAGCGATCATAGCAACAGAGTAAGGCAGATACTTCTAAGAAAGATAGCTGCAAATCAGTCAGCAATTTTCTGTTTATATGTACAGTTTATTTGTGGTGGGTTTTATGCTAATGTTTTGTCAGGTAGCACATGCATTGTCTGATTTTTAATTTTTAGTTTGACACTTTGGTAATTAATAATAACTTGAAATTGGAGCCTGCATCTAAAATTTTGAGAGCACATGGTTCAGCCTCTTCACTGAAGTAAATTAGTAACCATATTAACGCAAATCAGACAGCTAAAAACTGTCATATTTATATGGGTCTCCTCATTTCACAGATGCACTGTTCGGGCATGGCTTGGCATCCGGATGTTGCAACCCAAATGGTCCTGTCATCTGAAGATGACCGCCTTCCTGTTATTCAAATGTGGGACCTTCGATTTGCTTCCTCTCCACTGCGGGTCATGGAAATGCATACAAGGTATCAAGCACTTTGTTTTATTTAATTATGGCACTCCCAGCTTTCTCCTTAATCATTTTATTGACTCTTAAACTATATATATTTATCTGTGCCCAGATCACAATTCATTTTAAAAGGACATTTTAAAAATGACAAGAATGTTAATTAGTAATAATTACTAAATAATTAACTACTTTGTTCAGTATTCTGACAGTTCTGTTTCCTTAAAAGTACATTATGTTTACATTTTTAAAATTCCCATAATATCTTTAATGAAACATTACAATATACATTTCCTATTTAATTTACTTGCTTTTGCTGTAAAAATTATGATTGTTGCATGCTCCCAAGATTCTTTTTACATAAGTATACTGCTTATTGGTGCAGCTAGCCTGAACCGACTGCATACAGTGTTTTTTTATTTTATTTATTTCTCCAACATAAGTGTGTCCGGTCCACGGCGTCATCCTTACTTGTGGGATATTCTCTTCCCCAACAGGAAATGGCAAAGAGCCCAGCAAAGCTGGTCACATGATCCCTCCTAGGCTCCGCCTTCCCCAGTCATTCTCTTTGCCGTTGCACAGGCAACATCTCCACGGAGATGGCTCAGAGTTTTTTGGTGTTTAAATGTAGTTTTTATTCTTCTATCAAGAGTTTGTTATTTTAAAATAGTGCTGGTATGTACTATTTACTCTGAAACGGAAAAGAGATGAAGATTTCTGTTTGTAAGAGGAAAATTATTTTAGCAACCGTTACTAAAATCGATGGCTGTTTCCACACAGGACTGTTGAGAGGAATTAACTTCAGTTGGGGGAAACAGTGAGCAGACTTTGGCTGCTTGAGGTATGACACATTTCTAACAAGACTTGGTAATGCTGGAAGCTGTCATTTTCCCTATGGGATCCGGTAAGCCATTTTCTTAATTTTCTATATAAGAATAAAAGGGCTTCACAAGGGCTTTAAAGACTGGTAGACATTTTTCTGGGCCAAAACGATTGCTTTATAAGCATATTTAATGGTTTATAACTTTGGAGAGTTATTTTAATCTTGGGAATTTTGTTAAAAAAACGGCAGGCACTGTATTGGACACCTTTTTCACTGGGGGCCTTTTCTAGTCATAGGCAGAGCCTCATTTTCGCGCCACTAATGCACAGTTGTTTTTGAGAAGCAAGGCATGCAGATGCATGTGTGAGGAGCTCAGGTCCACTGAAAAAGCTTATTGAAGGCGTCATTTGGTATCGTATTCCCCTCTGGGCTTGGTTGGGTCTCAGCAAAGCAGATACCAGGGACTGTATAGGGGTTAAATATAAAAACGGCTCCGGTTCCGTTATTTTAAGAGTTTAAGCTTTCAAATTTGGTGTGCAATACTTTTAAGGCTTTATGACACTGTGGTGAAATTTTGGTGAATTTTGAACATTTCCTTCATACTTTTGCGTATATTCAGTAAAAAAGTGTGTTCAGTTTAAAATTTAAAGAGACAGTAACGGTTTTATTTTAAAACGTTTTTTGTGTTTTGTTATCAAGTTTATGCCTATTAACATGTCTGAACTATCAGATAGACGATGTTCTGTATGTTCGGAAGCCAAGGTTCCTCTCCATTTAAATATATGTGATGAATGTGACAAACAAAGTAGGGACAATGATGCCACTGATAGTAATGTTGCCCAAAATGAATCCTTAAGTGAGGGGAGTAAGCATGGTACTGCATCATCTCCTTCTATGTCTACACCAGTCTTGCCCACTCAGGAGGTCCCTAGTGCATCTAGTGCGCCAATCCTCCTTACTATGCAACAATTAACGGCTGTAATGGATAATTCTATTAAAAACATTTTAGCCAAAATGCCCACTTATCAGCGAAAGCGCGACTGCTCTGTTTTAGATACTGAAGAGCATGAGGACGCTGATAATGGTTCTGTCATGCCCTTACACCAGTCTGAAGGGGCTAGGGAGGTTTTGTCTGAGGGAGAAATTTCAGATTCAGGAAAAATTTCTCAACAAGCTGAACCTGACGTTATTACATTTAAATTTAAATTGGAACATCTCCGCGCTCTGCTTAAGGAGGTGTTATCTACTCTGGATGATTGTGACAATTTGGTCATTCCAGAGAAATTATGTAAGATGGACAGGTTTCTAGAGGTCCCGGTGCCCCCCGAAGCTTTTCCTATACCCAAGCGGGTGGCGGACATTGTAAATAAAGAATGGGAAAGGCCCGGCATACCTTTTGTCCCTCCCCCTATATTTAAGAAATTATTTCCTATGGTCGACCCCAGGAAGGACTTATGGCAGACAGTCCCCAAGGTCGAGGGGGCGGTTTCTACTCTAAACAAACGCACCACTATCCCTATAGAAGATAGTTGTGCTTTCAAAGATCCTATGGATAAAAAATTAGAGGGTTTGCTTAAAAAGATGTTTGTTCAGCAAGGTTACCTTCTACAACCAATTTCATGCATTGTTCCTGTCACTACAGCAGCGTGTTTCTGGTTCGAGGAACTAGAAAAGTCGCTCAATCAAGCATCCTCTTATGAGGAGGTTATGGACAGAGTTCAAGCACTTAAGTTGGCTAACTCTTTTACCTTAGACGCCACTTTGCAATTAGCTAGATTAGCGGCGAAAAATTCAGGCTTTGCTATTGTGGCGCGCAGAGCGCTTTGGCTGAAGTCTTGGTCAGCGGATGTGTCCTCCAAGGACAGATTGCTTAACATCCCTTTCAAGGGGAAAACGCTGTTTGGCCCTGACTTGAAAGAGATTATTTCAGACATCACTGGGGGAAAGGGCCACGCCCTTCCTCAGGATAGGTCTTTTAAGGCTAAAAATAAAACAAATTTCTCCAACATAGGTGTGTCCGGTCCACGGCGTCATCCTTACTTGTGGGATATTCTCCTCCCCAACAGGAAATGGCAAAGAGCCCAGCAAAGCTGGTCACATGATCCCTCCTAGGCTCCGCCTTCCCCAGTCATTCTCTTTGCCGTTGTACAGGCAACATCTCCACGGAGATGGCTTAGAGTTTTTTGGTGTTTAAATGTAGTTTTTATTCTTCAATCAAGAGTTTGTTATTTTAAAATAGTGCTGGTATGTACTATTTACTCTGAAACAGGAAAGAGATGAAGATTTCTGTTTGTAAGAGGAAAATGATTTTAGCAACCGTTACTAAAATCGATGGCTGTTTCCACACAGGACTGTTGAGAGGAATTAACTTCAGTTGGGGGAAACAGTGAGCAGACTTTTGCTGCTTGAGGTATGACACATTTCTAACAAGACTCGGTAATGCTGGAAGCTGTCATTTTCCCTATGGGAACCGGTAAGCCATTTTCTTAGTTTAAGTAAAAGAATAAAGGGCTTCATTAGGGCTTAAAAAACTGGTAGACATTTTTCTGGGCTAAAACGATTACTTTACTAAGTATATTTGGCAGATTATTACTTTTAATAGTTGTTAAATCTTGGGGATTGTTTTAATAAAAACGGCAGGCACTGTATTGGACACCTTTTTCACTGGGGGCCTTTTCTAGTCATAGACAGAGCCTCATTTTCGCGCCTCTAATGCGCAGTTGTTTTTGGAAAGCATGGCATGCAGATGCATGTGTGAGGAGCTAAGAACCACTGAAAAAGCTTATAGAAGGCATCATTTGGTATCGTATTCCCCTCTGGGCTTGGTTGGGTCTCAGCAAAGCAGATACCTGGGACTGTATAGGGGTTAAATGTAAAAACGGCTCCGGTTCCGTTATTTTAAGGGTTAAAGCTTTCAAATTTGGTGTGCAATACTTTTAAGGCTTTAAGTTACTGTGGTGAAATTTTGGTGAAATTTGAACAATTCCTTCATACTTTTTCACATATTCAGTAATAAAGTGTGTTCAGTTTGAAATTTAAAGGGACAGTAACGGTTTTATTGTAAAACGTTTTTTGTGCTTTGTTGACAAGTTTAAGCCTGTTTAACATGTCTGAACCATCAGATAACGATGTTCTATATGTATGAAAGCCAATGTGTCTCCCCATTTAAATATATGTGATATATTTGTGTCATAATGTCCAAACAAAGTAGGGATAATAACGCCATAGATATGATATTGCCCAAGATGATTCCTCTAATGAGGGGAGTAAGCATGGTACTGCATCATCCCCTTCTGTGTCTACACCAGTTTTGCCCACACAAGAGGCCCCTAGTACATCTAGTGCGCCAATACTTATTACCATACAACAATTAATGGCTGTAATGGATAATTCTATTGCATGCATTTTTTTCCAAAATGCCTACTTATCAGAGAAAGCGTGATTGCTCTGTTTTAAACACTGAAGAGCAAGAGGACGCTGATGATATCTGTTCTGACATACCCTCACACCTTTCTGAAGGGGCCAGGAGGGAGGTTTTGTCTGAGGGAGAAATTTCAGATTCAGGGAAAATTTCTCAACAAGCAGAACCTGATATTGTAACTTTTAAATTTCAATTTCAACATCTCCACGCACTACTTAAGGAGGTATTATCTACTCTGGATGATTGTGACAATTTGGTCATTCCAGAGAAATTAGGTAAGATGGACAAGTTCCTAGAGGTTCCGGTGCCCCCCGATGTTTTTCCTATACCCAAGCGGGTGGCGGACATAGTAAATAAGGAGTGGGAAAGGCCCGGCATACCTTTTGTCCTCCCCCTATATTTAAGAAATTAGTTCCTATAGTCGACCCCAGAAAGGATTTATAGCATACAGTCCCCAAGGTCGAGGGGGCGGTTTCTACTCTAAACAAACGCACTTCTATTCCTATAGAAGATAGTTGTGCTTTCAAGATCCTATGGATTAAAGGTTAGAGGGTTTGCTTAAAAAGATGTTTGTTCAGCAAGGTTACCTTCTACAACCAATTTCATGCATTGTTCCTGTCACTACAGCTGCGTGTTTCTGGTTCGAAGAACTAGAAAAGTCGCTCAATAAAGAATCTTCGTACGAGGAGGTTTTGGACAGAGTTCAAGCTCTTAAATTGGCTAACTCTTTTTTTATTTTAGATGCCGCTTTGCAATTAGCTAGATTAGCGGCGAATAATTCAGGGTTTGCTATCGTGGCGCGCAGAGCGCTTTTGCTTAACATCCCTTTCAAGGGTAAAACACTGTTTGGCCCTGACTTGAAAGAGATTATTTCAGACATCACTGGGGGAAAGGGCCACGCCCTTCCTCTGGATAGGTCTTTTAAGGCTAAAAAGAAGCCAAATTTTCGTCCCTTTCGCAGAAACGGACCAGCCTCAAATTCTACACCCTCTAAGCAAGAGGGTAATACTTCTCAAACCAAGCCAGCCTGGAGGCCGATGCAAGGCTGGAACAAGGGTAAGCAGGCCAAGTCACCTGCCACTGCTACCAAAACAGCATGAAGTGTTGGCCCCCGATCTGGGAAGGATCTGGTGGGGGGCAGACTTCTCTCTTTGCTCAGGCTGGGGCAAGAGATGTTCAGGATCCTTGGGCGCTAGAAATAGTTTCTCAAGGTTATCTCCTGGAATTCAGGGAACTACCCCCAAGGGGAAGGTTCCACGGGTCTCAATTATCTTCGAACAGGCATTCTTACACTGTGTAGAAGACCTGTTAAGCATGGGAGTGATTCATCCTGTTCCATTAGGAGAACAAGGGATGGGTTTTTACTCCAACCTGTTCATAATTCCCAAAAAAGAGGGAACATTCAGACCTATTTTAGATCTCAAGATTCTAAACAAGTTTCTAAGGGTTTCATCATTCAAAATGGAAACCATTCGAATGATCCTTCCTACCATCCAGGAAGGTCAATTCATGACCACGGTGGACTTAAAGGATGCGTACCTACGTATTCCTATCCACAAGGAACATTTTCGGTTCCTAAGGTTCGCCTTTCTGGACAAGCATTACCTGTGGCATCCATTCGGATTAGCCACTGCTCCAAGGATTTTCACAAGGGTACTAGGGTCCCTTCTAGCGGTGCTAAGACCAAGGGGCATTGCAGTAGTACCTTACTTGGACGACATCCTGATTCAAGTGTCGTCTCTGTCAAAAGCAAGGGCTCATACGGACATTGTCCTAGCCTTTCTCAGATCTCACAGGTGGAAGGTGAACATAGAAAAAGTTCTCTGTCCCCGTCAACAAGAGTTCCCTTCTTGGGAACAATAATAGTTTCCTTAGAAATGAAGGTTTTTCGGACAGAGGCCAGAAAATCAAAACTTCTAAGCTCTTGTCAGGTACTTCATTCTGTTCTTCTTCCTTCCATAGCGCAGTCCATGGAAGTAATAGGGTTGATGGTTGCGGCAATGGACATAGTTCCTTTTGCACGAATTCATCTAAGACCATTGCACCTGGGCATGCTCAGACAGTGGAATGGGGATTATACAGACTTGTCTCCGACGATACAAGTAGATCAAATAACCAGAGATTCACTCCGTTGGTGGCTGACCCTGGACAACCTGTCACAGGGAATGAGCTTCCGCAGACCAGAATAGGTCATTGTCACGACCGACGCCAGTCTGGTGGGCTGGGGCGCGGTCTGGGAACCCCTGAAAACTCAGGGTCTATGGTTTCGGGAAGACTCTCTTCTCCCGATAAACATAATGGAACTGAGAGCGATATTCAATGCTCTCAAGGCTTGGCCTCGACTAGCAAAGGCCAAATTCATAAGGTTTCAATCAAGTCATCATGACGACTGTTACATATATCAACCATCAGGGGGTAACAAGGAGTTCCCTGGCGATGGAGGAGCATCCGGGGGAGTGGGAACTCCATCTGGAAATCTTTGCTCAAATAACTCAATTATGGGGCATTCCAGACTTGGTTCTGATGGCCTCTCGTCAGAACTTCATGGTCCCTTGTTACGGGTCCAAATCCAGGGATCCCAAGGCGACTCTATTGGATACAATAGTAGCACCTTGGATCTTCAACCTAGCTTATGTATTCCCACCGTTTCCTCTCATTCCCAGGCTGGTAGCCAGGATCAATCTGGAGAGGGCTTCGGTGACCTTGATAGTTCCTGTGTGGCCACGCAGGACTTGGTATGCAGACCTGGTGAATGTGTCATCGGCTCCACCATGGAAGCTACCTTTGAGACAGGACCTTCTTATTCAGGGTCCATTCGAACATCCGAATCTGGTTTTCCTCCAACTGACTGTTTGGAGTTTGAACGCTTGATTTTATCAAAGCGTGGGTTTTCAGATTCTGTAATAGATACTCTTATTCAGGCTAGAAAGCCTGTAACTAGAAAAATTTACCATAATATATGGAAAAAATATATCTGTTGGTGTGAATCTAAAGGATTCCCATGGAACAAGATAAAAATTCCTAAGATTCTTTCCTTTCTACAAGAAGGTTTGGAGAAAGGATTTTCTGCGAGTTCTCTGAAGGGACAGATCTCTGCTTTATCTGTTTTACTTCACAAAAGGCTGGCAGCTGTGCCAGACGTTTAAGCGTTTGTTCAGGCTCTGGTTAGAATCAAGCCTGTTTACAGACCTTTGACTCTTCCCTGGAGTCTTAATCTAGTTCTTTCAGTTCTTCAAGGGGTTCCGTTTGAACCCTTACATTCCATAGATATTAAGTTATTATCTTTGAAAGTTTTGTTTTAGGTTGCAATTTCTTCCGCTAGAAGAGTTTCTGAGTTTTCTGCTCTGCAGTGTTCTCCGCCCTATCTGGTTCATGCCGATAAGGTGGTTTTTACGTACTGAGCCTGGTTTTCTTCCGAAGGTTGTTTCCAACAAAAATATTAACCAGGAGATAGTTGTACCTTCTTTGTGTCCGAATCCAGTTTCATAGAAGGAACGTTTGTTACACAATTTGGACGTTGTCCGTGCTCTAAAATTCTATTTAGATGCTACAAAGGATTTCAGACAAACATCTTCCTTGTTTGTTGTTTATTCTGGTAAAAGGAGAGGTCAAAAAGCAACTTCTACCTCTCTATCTTTTTGGCTTAAAAGCATCATCAGATTGGCTTATGAGACTGCCGGACGGCAGCCTCCTGAAAGAATCACAGCTCATTCCACTAGGGCCGTGGCTTCCACATGGGCCTTTAAGAACGAGGCTTCTGTTGATCAGATATGTAAGGCAGCGACTTGGTCTTCACTGCACACTTTTACCAAATTTTACAAATTTGATACTTTTGCTTCTTCTGAGGCTATTTTTGGGAGAACGGTTTTGCAAACTGTGGTGCCTTCCATCTAGGTGACCTGATTTGCTCCCTCCCTTCATCCGTGTCCTAAAGCTTTGGTATTGGTTCCCACAAGTAAGGATGACGCCGTGGACCGGACACACCTATGTTGGAGAAAACAGAATTTATGTTTACCTGATAAATTACTTTCTCCAACGGTGTGTCCGGTCCACGGCCCGCCCTGGTTTTTTAATCAGGTCTGATGATTTCTTTTCTTTAACTACAGTCACCACGGTATCATATGATTTCTCCTATGCAAATATTCCTCCTTTACGTCGGTCGAATGACTGGGGAAGGCGGAGCCTAGGAGGGATCATGTGACCAGCTTTGCTGGGCTCTTTGCCATTTCCTGTTGGGGAGGAGAATATCCCACAAGTAAGGATGACGCCGTGGACCGGACACACCGTTGGAGAAAGTAATTTATCAGGTAAACATAAATTCTGTTTTTCGTCCCTTTCGCAGAAACGGACCGGCCTCAAATTCTACATCCTCTAAGCAAGAGGGTAATTCTTCTCAAACCAAGCCAGCCTGGAGACCGATGCAAGGCTGGAACAAAGGTAAGCAGGCCAAGAAGCCCGCTACCGCTACCAAGACAGCATGAGATGCTGGCCCCCGATCCGGGACCGGATCTGGTGGGGGGCAGACTCTCTCTCTTCGCTCAGGCTTGGGCAAGAGATGTTCAGGATCCTTGGGCGCTAGAAATAGTTTCTCAAGGTTATCTCCTGGAATTCAAGGAACTACCCCCAAGGGGAAGGTTCCACAGGTCTCAATTGTCTTCAGACCAAATAAAAAGACAGGCATTCTTACATTGTGTAGAAGACCTGTTAAAAATGGGAGTGATTCATCCTGTTCCATTAGGAGAACAAGGGATGGGGTTTTACTCCAATCTGTTCATAGTTCCCAAAAAAGAGGGAACATTCAGGCCAATTTTGGATCTCAAGATCCTAAACAAATTTCTCAAGGTCCCATCGTTCAAGATGGAAACCATTCGGACAATTCTTCCTACCATCCAGGAAGGTCAATTCATGACCACGGTGGATTTAAAGGATGCGTATCTACATATTCCTATCCACAAGGAACATCATCGGTTCCTAAGATTCGCCTTTCTGGACAAGCATTCCCAGTTTGTGGCACTTCCATTCGGACTAGCCACTGCTCCAAGAATTTTCACAAAGGTACTAGGGTCCCTTCTAGCGGTGCTAAGGCCAAGGGGCATTGCAGTAGTACCCTACTTGGACGAAATACTGATTCAAGCGTCGTCTCTACCACAAGCAAAGGCTCATACGGACATTGTCCTAGCCTTTCTCAGATCTCACGGGTGGAAAGTGAACGTAGAAAAAAGTTCTCTATTTCCGTCAACAAGAGTTCCCTTCTTGGGAACAATAATAGACTCCTTGGAAATGAAGATTTTTCTGACAGAAGCCAGAAAATCAAAACTTCTAAGCTCTTGTCAAGTACTTCATTCTGTTCTTCTTCCTTCCATAGCGCAGTGCATGGAAGTAATAGGTTTGATGGTTGCGGCAATGGACATAGTTCCTTTTGCGCGAATTCATCTAAGACCATTACAACTGTGCATGCTCAGACAGTGGAATGGGGATTATACAGATTTGTCCCCGACGATCCAAGTAGATCAGAGGACCAGAGATTCACTCCGTTGGTGGCTCACCCTGGACAACCTGTCCCAAGGGATGAGCTTCAGAAGACCAGAGTGGGTCATTGTAACGACCGACGCCAGCCTGGTGGGCTGGGGCGCGGTCTGGAAACACCTGAAGGCTCAGGGTCTATGGTCTCGGGAAGAATCTCTTTTCCCGATAAACATTCTGGAACTGAGAGCGATATTCAATGCTCTCAAGGCTTGGCCTCAACTAGCAAAGGCCAAATTCATAAGGTTTCAATCAGACAACATGACGACTGTTGCATATATCAACCATCAGGGGGGAACAAGGAGTTCCCTGGCGATGGAAGAAGTGACCAAAGTAATTCAATGGGCGGAGCTTCACTCCTGCCACTTGTCTGCAATCCACATCCCAGGAGTGGAAAATTGGGAAGCGGATTTTCTGAGTCGTCAGACATTTCATCCGGGGGAGTGGGAACTCCATCCGGAAATCTTTGCCCAAATAACTCAATTATGGGGCATTCCAGACATGGATCTGATGGCGTCTCGTCAGAACTTCAAGGTTCCTTGCTACGGGTCCAGATCCAGGGATCCCAAGGCGACTCTAGTAGATGCACTAGTAGCGCCCTGGACCTTCAACCTAGCTTATGTGTTCCCACCGTTTCCTCTCATTCCCAGGCTGGTAGACAGGATCAATCAAGAGAGGGCTTCGGTGATCTTGATAGCTCCTGCGTGGCCACGCAGAACTTGGTATGCAGACCTGGTGAATATGTCATCGGCTCCACCATGGAAGCTACCTTTGAGACGGGACCTTCTTGTTCAAGGTCCGTTCGAACATCCGAATCTGGCATCACTCCAACTGACTGCTTGGAGATTGAACGCTTGATTTTATCAAAGCGTGGGTTCTCAGATTCTGTCATTGATACTCTTATTCAGGCTAGAAAGCCTGTAACTAGGAAAATTTACCATAAAGTATGGAAGAAATATATCTGTTGGTGCGAATCGAAAGGATTCCCATGGAACAGGGTAAAAATTCCTAAGATTCTATCCTTTCTACAAGAGGGTTTGGAGAAAGGATTATCTGCAAGTTCTTTGAAGGGACAGATTTCTGCTTTATCTGTTTTACTTCACAAGAAGCTGGCGGCTGTGCCAGATGTTCAGGCTTTTGTTCAGGCCCTGGTTAGAATCAAGCCTGTTTACAAACCTTTGACTCCTCCTTGGAGTCTCAATTTAGTTCTTTCAGTTCTTCAAGGGGTTCCGTTTGAACCCTTACATTCCATAGATATTGAGTTATTATCTTGGAAAGTTTTGTTTTTGGTTGCAATTTCTTCTGCTAGAAGAGTTTCAGAGTTATCTGCTCTGCAGTGTTCTCCTCCTTATCTGGTGTTCCATGCAGATAAGGTGGTTTTGCGTACTAAGCCTGGTTTTCTTCCGAAAGTGGTTTCTAACAAAAATATTAACCAGGAGATAGTTGTGCCTTCTTTGTGTCCGAATCCAGTTTCAAAGAAGGAACGTTTGTTGCACAATTTGGATGTAGTTCGTGCTCTAAAATTCTATTTAGAGGCTACAAAGGATTTCAGACAAACATCTTCCTTGTTTGTTGTTTATTCTGGTAAAAGGAGAGGTCAAAAAGCAACTTCTACCTCTCTCTCTTTTTGGCTTAAAAGCATCATCAGATTGGCTTATGAGACTGCCGGACGGCAGCCTCCTGAAAGAATCACAGCTCATTCCACTAGGGCTGTGGCTTCCACATGGGCCTTCAAGAACGAGGCTTCTGTTGATCAGATATGTAAGGCAGCGACTTGGTCTTCACTGCACACTTTTACCAAATTTTACAAATTTGATACTTTTGCTTCTTCTGAGGCTATTTTTGGGAGAAAGGTTTTGCAAACCGTGGTGCCTTCCATCTAGGTGACCTGATTTGCTCCCTCCCATCATCCGTGTCCTAAAGCTTTGGTATTGGTTCCCACAAGTAAGGATGACGCCGTGGACCGGACACACCTATGTTGGAGAAAACAGAATTTATGCTTACCTGATAAATTACTTTCTCCAACGGTGTGTCCGGTCCACGGCCCGCCCTGGTTTTTTTAATCAGGTCTGATGATTTAATTTCTCTAACTACAGTCACCACGGTATCATATGATTTTCTCCTATGCAAATATTCCTCCTTTACGTCGGTCGAATGACTGGGGAAGGCGGAGCCTAGGAGGGATCATGTGACCAGCTTTGCTGGGCTCTTTGCCATTTCCTGTTGGGGAAGAGAATATCCCACAAGTAAGGATGACGCCGTGGACCGGACACACCGTTGGAGAAAGTAATTTATCAGGTAAGCATAAATTCTGTTTTCATAGACAGCTCTAATTGGCCACAATCAAGGGATATAAGATACATATTCTGTTGGCGCTCTACAACTACCTGATGATAATAATAATAACAACATACTCACAAGTGTTTTTAAGCAGTTTTTTTTAAAACCTATATTTTCTATGCAGATCATTAGCAGTGTAGTATTTACTTATTTTAATAACTACTATGAATCTATTAAAAATGGCTTAAATATCCCTTTACGTTAAAAATCCTTGTGAAGTGCTTTCATTTAGAATTTAAAGTAATTTGAGACAATATAATCTATTTGTTAACAGGGCTAATGAAATCGAAGTTCTAAGTAGACCAGGGGACACATTTTTGGATGGTTGTCCTATAGTAAACATTTTAACTCTTCTATTTTTAAGAAACTATAAATGAAACTAGATAATAATTTAGCTCTTGGCATATTTGTTTTCCTAGGCATTCTTGAACTGTATGTGTTACTGTGCTTAATGCATGTTAGGTTACTTTCTCTTCTGTGGCCAATTAGGGACATTTTTATAAACCGGTCACTCGTGTGTGCAGCCAATGACTGTATGGAATATAACAGTGTTCTGCACTTCTATTTCTAACAGGAACTGAAATGCTCACAATTTCATAATGGAATTAAAGGAAATGGGGACAAAATAAAAATGAAAGTATATTGCAGAGCTTTTTTTTAAATATATTATTTATCATTTTATGTTGCCATCTCAAAGTGTTTAATTTCCCTTTAAGATATTTACAGTTAGACATCTCTGTGTGTACTTTTTCATAAATGTAAATAATTGTTTCACTTTCCTTCCCATATTTAGGGGTATTTTGGCCATTGCTTGGAGCATGGCAGATCCAGAACTGCTGCTCAGTTGTGGGAAGGATTCAAGAATTCTTTGCTCCAATCCCAACACAGGAGAGGTAGGTTCGGAAAATACTAATACTATATCTGTAATAACACATGCTAGGAGTTGAAATGCTTTTTTTCCTTTGGGGGACATAATAATGAAAATACGCTACACTTTTTAACCCCTATATATTGTTTTAGGCAAGTTTTTTTTTTTTTTTTTTTTGGTCCACATATTAAGAATGCTTACATCTATTTTAAATCAAGATTGGCACTTTAAAACCCACACCTAATGACATGTGCTAGAGTTTACACGCGTGATAGTGGACAGTGTGTACATGCCAGTCAGAGGCTCCCTATGCACCAAGAATGTACTGCGAATACATTCATGGCTCTGGTCTCAGATAAACATAATGTACAATGTAATGCATTCATATAACAAAATGCGAAGGCTGTAGTATCCTACTATATTTTATAATATATCCTTTGAATAAAACACAAACCTATAGTAAAGTACACAATACAATAGTCCTGATATAGAAAATAATGGCTAAACAAATTATATTAAAAGGCATTATATGTCTTAAAGGGATAGGAAAGTAAAAAATTTGCATAAATCAGAACATGTCATTTAAAATCATTTTAAAAATAAATTGTATTTCTCCAACATTGGTGTGTCCGGTCCACGGCGTCATCCTTACTTGTGGGATATTCTCTTCCCCAACAGGAAATGGCAAAGAGTCCCAGCAAAGCTGGTCACATGATCCCTCCTAGGCTCCGCCCACCCCAGTCATTCTCTTTGCCGTTGCACAGGCAACATCTCCACGGAGATGGTTAAGAGTTTTTTGTAGTTTTATTCTTCTATCAAGTGTTTGTTATTTTAAAATAGTGCTGGTATGTACTATTTACTCTGAAACAGAAAAGGATGAAGATTTCTGTTTGTAAGAGGAAGATGATTTTTAGCAGACAGTAACTAAAATCGATTGCTGTTTCCACACAGGACTGTTGAGATGAAGTAACTTCAGTTGGGGGAAACAGTTAGCAGTCTTTTCTGCTTAAGGTATGACTAGCCATATTTCTAACAAGACCATGTAATGCTGGAAGGCTGTCATTTCCCCTCATGGGGACCGGTAAGCCATTTTCTTAGTTAAACATAAAAGAATAAAGGGCTTCAAAAAGGGCTTAAAAACTGGTAGACATTTTTCTGGGCTAAAACAATTGCTTTACTAGGCATATTATGCAGATTCTAACTAATTATTGGTATTATAATCTTGGGGAACGTTTAGAAAAACGGCAGGCACTGTGTTGGACACCTTTTTCAGATGGGGGCCTTTCTAGTTATAGACAGAGCCTCATTCTGGGACTGTATAGGGGTTAAATGTAAAAACGGCTCCGGTTCCGTTAATTTAAGGGTTAAAGCTCTGAAATTTGGTGTGCAATACTTTTAATGCTTTAAGACACTGTGGTGAAATTTTGGTGAATTTTGAACAATTCCTTCATACGTTTTCACATATTCAGTAATAAAGTGTTTTCAGTTTGAAATTTAAAGTGACAGTAACGGTTTTATTTTAAAACGTTTTTTGTGCTTTGTTGACAAGTTTAAGCCTGTTTAACATGTCTGTACCATCAGATAAGCTATGTTCTATATGTATGAAAGCCAATGTGTCTCCCCATTTAAATTTGTGATAATTGTGCCATAGTGTCCAAACAAAGTAAGGACAGTAATGCAATAGATAATGATATTGCCCAAGATGATTCCTCAAATGAGGGGAGTAAACATGATACTACATCATCCCCTACTGTGTCTACACCAGTTATGCCCACACAGGAGGCCCCTAGTACATCTAGTGCGCCAATACTTATTACCATGCAACAATTAACGGCTGTAATGGATAACTCCATAGCAAATCTTTTATCCAAAATGCCTACTTATCAGAGAAAGCGCGATTGCTCTGTTTTAAACACTGAAGAGCAAGAGGACGCTGATGATAACTGTTCTGACATACCCTCACACCAATCTCAAGGGGCCATGAGGGAGGTTTTGTCTGATGGAGAAATTTCAGATTCAGGAAAAATTTCTCATCAAGCTGAACCTGATGTTGTGACATTTAAATTTAAATTAGAACATCTCCGCGCACTGCTTAAGGAGGTGTTATCTACTCTGGATGATTGTGACAATTTGGTCATTCCAGAGAAATTATGTAAGATGGACAAGTTCCTAGAGGTTCTGGTGCCCCCCGACGCTTTTCCTATACCCAAGCGGGTGGCGGACATAGTAAATAAAGAGTGGGAAAGGCCCGGCATACCTTTTGTCCCCCCCCCTATATCTAAGAAATTATTTCCTATACTCGACCCCAGAAAGGACTTATGGCAGACAGTCCCCAAGGTCGAGGGGGCGGTTTCTACTCTATCGAAGATAGTTGTGCTTTCAAAGATCCTATGGATAAGAAATTAGAGGGTTTGCTTAAAAAGATTTTTGTACAGCAAGGTTACCTTCTGCAAACAATTTCATGCATTGTTCCTGTCACTACGGCAGCGTGTTTCTGGTTCGAGGAACTAGAAAAATCGCTCAGTAAAGAATCTTCGTATGAGGAGGTTATGGACAGAGTTCAAGCACTTAAATTGGCTAACTCTTTTGTTTTAGATGCCGCTTTGCAATTGGCTAGATTAGCGGCGAAAAATTCAGGGTTTGCTGTCGTGGCGCGCAGAGTGCTTTGGCTAAAGTCTTGGTCAGCGGATGTGTCTTCCAAGACAAAATTGCTTAACATTCCTTTCAAAGGTAAAACATTATTTGGACCTGATTTGAAAGAGATTATTTCAGACATCACTGGGGGAAAGGGCCACGCCCTCCCACAGGATAGGTCTTTTAAGGCTAATAATAAGCCTAATTTTCGTCCCTTTCGCAGAAACGGACCAGTCTCTAATTCTGTATCCTCTAAGCAAGAGGGTAATACTTCACAACCCAAACCAGCCTGGAAACCAATGCAAGGCTGGAACAAGGGTAAGCAGGCCAAGAAGCCTACCACTGCTACCAAAACAGCATGAAGGGATAGCCCCCGATCCGGGACCGGATCTAGTGGGGGGCAGACTTTCTCTCTTTGCTCAGGCTTGGGCAAGAGATGTTCAGGATCCTTGGGCGCTAGAAATAGTTTCTCAAGGTTATCTCCTGGAATTCAAGGAACTACCCCCAAGGGGAAGGTTCCACAGGTCTCAATTATCTTCAAACCAAATAAAGAGACAGGCATTCTTACATTGTGTAGAAGACCTGTTAAAGATGGGAGTGATACATCCAGTTCCAATAAGAGAACAAGGAATGGGATTTTATTCCAATCTGTTCATAGTTCCCAAAAAAGAGGGAACATTCAGACCAATTTTGGATCTAAAGATCCTAAACAAATTTCTCAGGGTACCATCGTTCAAAATGGAAACTAGTCGAACGATCCTACCTACTATCCAGGAAAATCAATTTATGACTACCGTGGATTTAAAGGATGCGTACCTACATATTCCTATCCACAAGGAACATCATCAGTTCCTAAGGTTCGCTTTTCTGGACAAGCATTACCAGTTTATGGCACTTCCATTTGGATTAGCCACTGCTCCAAGGATTTTCACAAAGGTGCTAGGGTCCCTTCTAGCGGTTCTAAGACCAAGGGGCATTGCAGTAGTACCTTACTTGGACGACATCCTGATTCAAGCGTCGTCCCTGTCAAAAGCAAAGGCTCATACGGACATCGTCCTAGCCTTTCTCAGATCTCACGGATGGAAGGTGAACAAAGAAAAAAGTTCTCTGTCCCCGTCAACAAGAGTTCCCTTCTTGGGAACAATAATAGATTCCTTAGAAATGAGGATTTTTCTGACAGAGGTCAGAAAATCAAAACTTCTAAGCTATTGTCAAGTACTTCATTCTGTTCCTCGTCCTTCCATTGCACAGTGCATGGAAGTAATAGGATTGATGGTTGCAACAATGGACATAGTTCCTTTTGCACGAATTCATCTAAGACCATTACAACTGTGCATGCTCAGACAGTGGAATGGGGATTATACAGACTTGTCTCCGACGATTCAAGTAGATCAAAAGACCAGAGATTCACTCCGTTGGTGGCTGACCCTGGACAATCTGTCAGAGGGAATGAGCTTCCGCAGACCAGAGTGGGTCATTGTCACGACCGACGCCAGCCTAGTGGGCTGGGGCGCGGTCTGGGAATCCCTGAAAGCTCAGGGTCTATGGTCTCGGGAAGAGTCTCTTCTCCCGATAAACATTCTGGAACTGAGAGCGATATTCAATGCTCTCAGAGCTTGCCCTCAACTAGCAAAGGCCAAATTCATAAGGTTTCAGTCAGACAACATGACGACCGTTGCATATATCAATCATCAGGGGGGAACAAGGACTTCCCTGGCGATGAAAGAAGTGACCAAGATAATTCAATGGGCGGAGGATCACTCCTGCCACTTGTCTGCGATCCACATCCCAGGAGTGGAAAATTGGGAAGCAGATTTTCTGAGTCGTCAGACATTCCATCCGGGGGAGTGGGAACTCCATCCGGAAATCTTTGCCCAAATAACTCAATTATGGGGCATTCCAGACATGGATCTGATGGCGTCTCGTCAGAACTTCAAGGTTCCTTGCTACGGGTCCAGATCCAGGGATCCCAAGGCGACCCTAGTAGATGCACTAGTAGCACCTTGGACCTTCAACCTAGCTTATGTATTCCCACCGTTTCCTCTCATCCCCAGGCTGGTAGCCAGGATCAATCAGGATAGGGCCTCGGTGATCTTGATAGCTCCTGCGTGGCCACGCAGGACTTGGTATGCAGACCTGGTGAATATGTCATCGGCTCCACCATGGAAGCTACCTTTGAGACAGGACCTTCTTGTTCAGGGTCCATTCGAACATCCGAATCTGGTTTCCCTCCAACTGACGGCTTGGAGATTGAACGCTTGATTTTATCAAAGCGTGGGTTTTCAGATTCTGTAATAGATACTCTGATTCAGGCTTGAAAGCCTGTAACTAGAAAAATTTACCATAAAATATGGAAAAAATATATCTGTTGGTGTGAATCTAAAGGATTCCCATGGAACAAGATAAAAATTCCTAAGATTCTATCCTTTCTACAAGAAGGTTTGGAGAAAGGATTATCTGCAAGTTCTCTGAAGGGACAGATCTCTGCTTTATCTGTTTTACTTCACAAAAGACTGGCAGCTGTGCCAGATGTTCAAGCATTTGTTCAGGCTCTGGTTAGGATCAAGCCTGTTTACAGACCTTTGACTCCTCCCTGGAGTCTAAATCTAGTTCTTTCAGTTCTTCAAGGGGTTCCGTTTGAACCCTTACATTCCGTAGATATTAAGTTATTATCTTGGAAAGTTTTGTTTTTGGTTGCAATTTCTTCTGCTAGAAGAGTTTCAGAGTTATCTGCTCTGCAGTGTTCTCCGCCCTATCTGGTGTTCCATGCAGATAAGGTGGTTTTGCGTACTAAGCCTGGTTTTCTTCCGAAAGTTGTTTCCAACAAAAATATTAACCAGGAGATAGTTGTACCTTCTTTGTGTCCGAATCCAGTTTCAAAGAAGGAACGTTTGTTACACAATTTGGACGTAGTCCGTGCTCTAAAATTCTATTTAGAGGCTACTAAAGATTTCAGACAAACCTCTTCCTTGTTTGTTGTTTATTCTGGTAAAAGGAGAGGTCAAAAAGCGACTTCTACCTCTCTTTCCTTTTGGCTTAAAAGCATTATCCGATTGGCTTATGAGACTGCCGGACGGCAGCCTCCTGAAAGAATCACAGCTCACTCCACTAGGGCTGTGGCTTCCACATGGGCCTTCAAGAACGAGGCTTCTGTTGACCAGATATGTAAGGCAGCGACTTGGTCTTCACTGCACACTTTTGCCAAATTTTACAAATTTGATACTTTTGCTTCTTCGGAGGCTATTTTTGGGAGAAAGGTTTTGCAAGCCGTGGTGCCTTCCATTTAGGTGACCTGATTTGCTCCCTCCCTTCATCCGTGTCCTAAAGCTTTGGTATTGGTTCCCACAAGTAAGGATGACGCCGTGGACCGGACACACCAATGTTGGAGAAAACAGAATTTATGCTTACCTGATAAATTACTTTCTCCAATGGTGTGTCCGGTCCACGGCCCGCCCTGGTTTTTTAATCAGGTCTGATGAATTATTTTCTCTAACTACAGTCACCACGGTATCATATGGTTTCTCCTATATATATTTCCTCCTGTCCGTCGGTCGAATGACTGGGGTGGGCGGAGCCTAGGAGGGATCATGTGACCAGCTTTGCTGGGACTCTTTGCCATTTCCTGTTAGGGAAGAGAATATCCCACAAGTAAGGATGACGCCGTGGACCGGACACACCGTTGGAGAAAGTAATTTATCAGGTAAGCATAAATTCTGTTTTTCCAATATGCTTCATTCTCTTGGTATACCTTGTTGAAAAAGAATATGCACATATCCTACACTAGTGGGAGCTGCTGCTTATTGGTGCCTACACACATTTGTCTCTTGTGATTGACTTACTAGTTCAGCTAGCTGCCTGTAGTGCAATGTTGTTACTTCAGCAAAGGATAACTAGAGAATTCAGCAAATTTGATAAAATAAATTGAAAAGTTGTTTAACATTGTATGTTCTATCCATATCATGAAAGAAAATGTTGGGGTTTCCTATCCCTTTAAATGTTAGTATAATTCATAATACATAACCGATACGTTGACAACCATGCTTTTACATTTTATTCTAGTATAATTTTAATGTCATGCCAGTTTAACAATTTTATTTATATTAAGCAAATTTGCAATGTGTGCACACACAGACACACTTCTGTTAACTTTACTGTAGTTGTGCTGCAACACAATTACATTTCTCCAACATAGGTGTGTCCGGTCCACGGCGTCATCCTTACTTGTGGGATATTCTCTTCCCCAACAGGAAATGGCAAAGAGCCCAGCAAAGCTGGTCACATGATCCCTCCTAGGCTCCGCCTTCCCCAGTCATTCTCTTTGCCGTTGTACAGGCAACATCTCCACGGAGATGGCTTAGAGTTTTTTGGTGTTTAAATGTAGTTTTTATTCTTCAATCAAGAGTTTGTTATTTTAAAATAGTGCTGGTATGTACTATTTACTCTGAAACAGGAAAGAGATGAAGATTTCTGTTTGTAAGAGGAAAATGATTTTAGCAACCGTTACTAAAATCGATGGCTGTTTCCACACAGGACTGTTGAGAGGAATTAACTTCAGTTGGGGGAAACAGTGAGCAGACTTTTGCTGCTTGAGGTATGACACATTTCTAACAAGACTCGGTAATGCTGGAAGCTGTCATTTTCCCTATGGGAACCGGTAAGCCATTTTCTTAGTTTAAGTAAAAGAATAAAGGGCTTCATTAGGGCTTAAAAAACTGGTAGACATTTTTCTGGGCTAAAACGATTACTTTACTAAGTATATTTGGCAGATTATTACTTTTAATAGTTGTTAAATCTTGGGGATTGTTTTAATAAAAACGGCAGGCACTGTATTGGACACCTTTTTCACTGGGGGCCTTTTCTAGTCATAGACAGAGCCTCATTTTCGCGCCTCTAATGCGCAGTTGTTTTTGGAAAGCATGGCATGCAGATGCATGTGTGAGGAGCTAAGAACCACTGAAAAAGCTTATAGAAGGCATCATTTGGTATCGTATTCCCCTCTGGGCTTGGTTGGGTCTCAGCAAAGCAGATACCTGGGACTGTATAGGGGTTAAATGTAAAAACGGCTCCGGTTCCGTTATTTTAAGGGTTAAAGCTTTCAAATTTGGTGTGCAATACTTTTAAGGCTTTAAGTTACTGTGGTGAAATTTTGGTGAAATTTGAACAATTCCTTCATACTTTTTCACATATTCAGTAATAAAGTGTGTTCAGTTTAAAATTTAAAGGGACAGTAACGGTTTTATTGTAAAACGTTTTTTGTGCTTTGTTAACAAGTTTAAGCCTGTTTAACATGTCTGAACCATCAGATAACGATGTTCTATATGTATGAAAGCCAATGTGTCTCCCCATTTAAATATATGTGATATATTTGTGTCATAATGTCCAAACAAAGTAGGGATAATAATGCCATAGATATGATATTGCCCAAGATGATTCCTCTAATGAGGGGAGTAAGCATGGTACTGCATCATCCCCTTCTGTGTCTACACCAGTTTTGCCCACACAAGAGGCCCCTAGTACATCTAGTGCGCCAATACTTATTACCATACAACAATTAATGGCTGTAATGGATAATTCTATTGCATGCATTTTTTTCCAAAGTGCCTACTTATCAGAAAGCGTGATTGCTCTGTTTTAAACACTGAGGAGCAAGAGGACGCTGATGATATCTTTTCTGACATACCCTCACACCTATCTGAAGGGGCCAGGAGGGAGGTTTTGTCTGAGGGAGAAATTTCAGATTCAGGGAAAATTTCTCAACAAGCAGAACCTGATATTGTAACTTTTAAATTTAAATTTCAACATCTCCACGCACTACTTAAGGAGGTATTATCTACTCTGGATGATTGTGACAATTTGGTCATTCCAGAGAAATTAGGTAAGATGGACAAGTTCCTAGAGGTTCCGGTGCCCCCCGATGTTTTTCCTATACCCAAGCGGGTGGCGGACATAGTAAATAAGGAGTGGGAAAGGCCCGGCATACCCTTTGTCCTCCCCCTATATTTAAGAAATTAGTTTCCTATAGTCGACCCCAGAAAGGACTTATAGCATACAGTCCCCAAGGTCGAGGGGGCGGTTTCTACTCTAAACAAACGCACTTCTATTCCTATAGAAGATAGTTGTGCTTTCAAGATCCTATGGATTAAAGGTTAGAGGGTTTGCTTAAAAAGATGTTTGTTCAGCAAGGTTACCTTCTACAACCAATTTCATGCATTGTTCCTGTCACTACAGCTGCGTGTTTCTGGTTCGAAGAACTAGAAAAGTCGCTTAATAAAGAATCTTCGTACGAGGAGGTTTTGGACAGAGTTCAAGCTCTTAAATTGGCTAACTCTTTTTTATTTTAGATGCCGCTTTGCAATTAGCTAGATTAGCGGCGAATAATTCAGGGTTTGCTATCGTGGCGCGCAGAGCGCTTTTGCTTAACATCCCTTTCAAGGGTAAAACACTGTTTGGCCCTGACTTGAAAGAGATTATTTCAGACATCACTGGGGGAAAGGGCCACGCCCTCCCACAGGATAGGTCTTTTAAGGCTAAAAATAGGCCAAATTTTCGTCCCTTTCGCAGAAACGGACCAGCCTCAAATTCTACACCCTCTAAGCAAGAGGGTAATACTTCTCAAACCAAGCCAGCCTGGAGGCCGATGCAAGGCTGGAACAAGGGTAAGCAGGCCAAGTCACCTGCCACTGCTACCAAAACAGCATGAAGTGTTGGCCCCCGATCTGGGAAGGATCTGGTGGGGGGCAGACTTTCTCTCTTTGCTCAGGTTGGGGCAAGAGATGTTCAGGATCCTTGGGCGCTAGAAATAGTTTCTCAAGGTTATCTCCTGGAATTCAGGGAACTACTCCCAAGGGGAAGGTTCCACGGGTCTCAATTATCTTCGAACAGGCATTCTTACACTGTGTAGAAGACCTGTTAAGCATGGGAGTGATTCATCCTGTTCCATTAGGAGAACAAGGGATGGGTTTTTACTCCAACCTGTTCATAATTCCCAAATAAGAGGGAACATTCAGACCTATTTTAGATCTCAAGATTCTAAACAAGTTTCTAAGGGTTTCATCATTCAAAATGGAAACCATTCGAACGATCCTTTCTACCATCCAGGAAGGTCAATTCAGGACCACGGTGGACTTAAAGGATGCGTACCTACGTATTCCTATCCACAAGGAACATTTTCGGTTCCTAAGGTTCGCCTTTCTGGACAAGCATTACCTGTGGCACTTCCATTCGGATTAGCCACTGCTCCAAGGATTTTCACAAGGGTACTAGGGTCCCTTCTAGCGGTGCTAAGACCAAGGGGCATTGCAGTAGTACCTTACTTGGACGACATCCTGATTCAGGTGTCGTCTCTGTCAAAAGCAAGGGCTCATACGGACATTGTCCTAGCCTTTCTCAGATCTCACAGGTGGAAAGTGAACATAGAAAAAAGTTCTCTGTCCCCGTCAACAAGAGTTCCCTTCTTGGGAACAATAATAGTTTCCTTAGAAATGAAGGTTTTTCTGACAGAGGCCAGAAAATCAAAACTTCTAAGCTCTTGTCAGGTACTTCATTCTGTTCTTCTTCCTTCCATAGCGCAGTCCATGGAAGTAATAGGGTTGATGGTTGCGGCAATGGACATAGTTCCTTTTGCACGAATTCATCTAAGACCATTGCACCTGGGCATGCTCAGACAGTGGAATGGGGATTATACAGTCTTGTCTCCGACGATACAAGTAGATCAAATAACCAGAGATTCACTCAGTTGGTGGCTGACCCTGGACAACCTGTCACAGGGAATGAGCTTCCGCAGACCAGAATAGGTCATTGTCACGACCGACGCCAGTCTGGTGGGCTGGGGCGCGGTCTGGGAACCCCTGAAAACTCAGGGTCTATGGTTTCGGGAAGACTCTCTTCTCCCGATAAACATAATGGAACTGAGAGCGATATTCAATGCTCTCAAGGCTTGGCCTAGACTAGCAAAGGCCAAATTCATAAGGTTTCAATCAGTCATCATGACGACTGTTACATATATCAACCATTAGGGGGTAACAAGGAGTTCCCTGGCGATGGAGGAGCATCCGGGGGAGTGGGAACTCCATCTGGAAATCTTTGCCCAAATAACTCAATTATGGGGCATTCCAGACTTGGTTCTGATGGCCTCTCGTCAGAACTTCATGGTCCCTTGTTACGGGTCCAAATCCAGGGATCCCAAGGCGACTCTATTGGATACAATAGTAGCACCTTGGATCTTCAACCTAGCTTATGTATTCCCACCGTTTCCTCTCATTCCCAGGCTGGTAGCCAGGATCAATCTGGAGAGGGCTTCGGTGACCTTGATAGTTCCTGTGTGGCCACGCAGGACTTGGTATGCAGACCTGGTGAATGTGTCATCGGCTCCACCATGGAAGCTACCTTTGAGACAGGACCTTCTTATTCAGGGTCCATTTGAACATCCGAATCTGGTTTTCCTCCAACTGACTGCTTGGAGTTTGAACGCTTGATTTTATCAAAGCGTGGGTTTTCAGATTCTGTAGTAGATACTCTTATTCAGGCTAGAAAGCCTGTAACTAGAAAAATTTACCATAATATATGGAAAAAATATATCTGTTGGTGTGAATCTAAAGGATTCCCATGGAACAAGATAAAAATTCCTAAGATTCTTTCCTTTCTACAAGAAGGTTTGGAGAAAGGATTTTCTGCGAGTTCTCTGAAGGGACAGATCTCTGCTTTATCTGTTTTACTTCACAAAAGGCTGGCAGCTGTGCCAGACGTTTAAGCGTTTGTTCAGGCTCTGGTTAGAATCAAGCCTGTTTACAGACCTTTGACTCTTCCCTGGAGTCTTAATCTAGTTCTTTCAGTTCTTCAAGGGGTTCCGTTTGAACCCTTACATTCCATAGATATTAAGTTATTATCTTGGAAAGTTTTGTTTTAGGTTGCAATTTCTTCCGCTAGAAGAGTTTCTGAGTTTTCTGCTCTGCAGTGTTCTCCGCCCTATCTGGTCCATGCAGATAAGGTGGTTTTTACGTACTGAGCCTGGTTTTCTTCCGAAGGTTGTTTCCAACAAAAATATTAACCAGGAGATAGTTGTACCTTCTTTGTGTCCGAATCCAGTTTCATAGAAGGAACGTTTGTTACACAATTTGGACGTTGTCCGTGCTCTAAAATTCTATTTAGATGCTACAAAGGATTTCAGACAAACATCTTCCTTGTTTGTTGTTTATTCTGGTAAAAGGAGAGGTCAAAAAGCAACTTCTACCTCTCTATCTTTTTGGCTTAAAAGCATCATCAGATTGGCTTATGGGACTGCCGGACGGCAGCCTCCTGAAAGAATCACAGCTCATTCCACTAGGGCCGTGGCTTCCACATGGGCCTTTAAGAACGAGGCTTCTGTTGATCAGATATGTAAGGCAGCGACTTGGTCTTCACTGCACACTTTTACCAAATTTTACAAATTTGATACTTTTGCTTCTTCTGAGGCTATTTTTGGGAGAAAGGTTTTGCAAACCGTGGTGCCTTCCATCTAGGTGACCTGATTTGCTCCCTCCCATCATCCGTGTCCTAAAGCTTTGGTATTGGTTCCCACAAGTAAGGATGACGCCGTGGACCGGACACACCTATGTTGGAGAAAACAGAATTTATGTTTACCTGATAAATTACTTTCTCCAACGGTGTGTCCGGTCCACGGCCCGCCCTGGTTTTTTAATCAGGTCTGATGATTTATTTTCTTTAACTACAGTCACCACGGTATCATATGATTTCTCCTATGCAAATATTCCTCCTTTACGTCGGTCGAATGACTGGGGAAGGCGGAGCCTAGGAGGGATCATGTGACCAGCTTTGCTGGGCTCTTTGCCATTTCCTGTTGGGGAAGAGAATATCCCACAAGTAAGGATGACGCAGTGGACCGGACACACCGTTGAAGAAAGTAATTTATCAGGTAAACATAAATTCTGTTTTTTTTAGGCTGTAAAACAGTGTTGTATAAACCATTCTCAGTTTTGTGCGGGTACAGCGAAACACTAAGTTTTGACTTTCCAGTTTAGAATATGAATAAATGAATCACCACTCATCAAGCCAACACACTAATATGACACCTACAGCTTTTACTGGGTGCAAATTAATTTCCGCATGTCATATAGCACCCTGCTGTACTATTTTAATACCATAATGATTTGCATACCCGTTTTGCTTAACACATTTATTTACCCATATTACACTGCAGTGTTTCAGGGATCTGTTCTTTTTATCAAGAATAAACTAGGTTAGCATAAGTGATTTTACTATTAGTTTTTTTTTTTTGTTGTTGTTTTTTTTTGAATATTCATTGTTTAGAAAAGACGGTCTGTCACATGGTTCGTTTAAAGTACCCAATAACTGTGTACAGTGAACTGTTAATCCATGGAAATAACATTTTCATTTCTAGATTTTGTATGAGCTGCCAACAAACACTCAATGGTGTTTTGATATCCAGTGGTGCCCCAGGAATCCAGCTGTGCTTTCCGCAGCTTCCTTTGATGGACGTATCAGTATTTACTCCATCATGGGTGGGGGCAATGACAATCTCAGTCAGAAGCAGGCTGACCAGGTGAGAAAAAAATGTTACACAATGGCTTACAAATATTTTGAATTTTGTTGGAAAGGTGTTTTTTTTTTTTTTACAATTTAGGAACTACATTATTGATCTGCAGTGTAGCATCAAGATGTTGTTAAAGGACTCTGTTTACTCTTGTTTTCATAACCTTAATAGTAATAACAAATCAAATATAATTTGCAAGCATTTATATACTTCTCCCCCCTTTTGTACAGCTTTCTTCTTCATTTGGGAATCTTGATCCATTTGGGACAGGACATCCGCTTCCCCCATTGCAGCTTCCACAACAGCCCACACAGCAGAGCACTGTCATTCCTTTGAAGAAGCCTCCAAAGTGGCTGCGTCGTCCAGTTGGAGCCTCCTTTTCTGTAAGTCAAAATGTGTTTTTTGTATAAATCGGTGAAGCTGTGTGAACTGTTTTTGGCCCATGTTATAATTTTTTTTAATGTCCTTAATATTGTACAAAGAGGTGAGTAAAATTCTCATTATAAAGTGTGTTTTTTGTGCCTAAATAAGGTTAAACAATCCCGTTTTTCTTATGTAAAGTTGTGACAATCACTACAATGAATTTGAAATGTTATCCCCCTTTGTTTTGTTTTACTCCATCTGGTAACTTTCACATGTTATCTGTTGGGTAAAACATGTCTCGACAAATTTCTTCTTAACTAGAAGCCAACCAAAAAATTAGGAGCCAGGTTTGTTTGTTTCTTTAATAGACTTTTGCATGTCTTATATTTTTATATACAGCACTGTTCAAAAGTCTTAGGCCACCATAAGATTTGTTATTTTAGCAATGGTATAATGACCATATATAATTATTTTTCAGTCTCTTTATTGGAATACAACCAGAAAATACAGGATATTTGTATGCAGTATAAAAACAAACAAAAAAAAAACGCTTCTATAGGCTAAAGTGGCAAATATTTAGTGTGACCTCCCCTTTCACTTGAGCAATAGCAGGTACCTGGCTTTCGTAATCCTTAATGGAGTGGAACCCTTATTAATGTCATTGTTAACACCTGTATTTGTCCTATTTCACTGCTGTGAAAAAGGTCTATTACATCAGGTTTGTGCAAGACATGCTTGAGCATTACATACACATGTGGTATGAGTTTTAATTCGTTGGAAGCTAGCTTATTGGACCAACTTTAAAGTGAATGTTAACCTGAGCTTTTTAGCTCAAGTCATACGATAGAAGTTAAAAAAAATTAATGAGACTTTAATTCATGAAATGTTTAGTATATACTTATCTTCAGATATATTTAACATGAATCGCTATAAGGATAAGAGCCGATCCTCTGCCCGCCATATTCAGCAACTGATTGACAGATGACTCATCTGCAATCAACTAATTGTTGTTTTCCCCCCAGGGCGTTCAACCCCTTTGCACCAACGTCACGGCCTGGGGGGGAAACAACGATTATTGATTGCAGTTGTCATTTGTCAATCAATTGCTGAATATGGCGACCAGAGGATCGGCTCTTATCCTTATAGCGTTTCATGTTACATATCTATGAAGATAAGTATATACTAACGATTTCATAAGTATATACTAAACATTTCATGAATGAAAGTCTCATATTCATTTTTTTAACTTCTATCGTATGACTTGAGCTAATAAGCTCAACTTTACATTCACTTTAATCACATCATTCCATTTCAAAATGCCAAAGATCACAGAATTTGACAGACATAAAATCACTTTTGCATCAGCAAGGCCACTCTCAAAGTGAAATTGGCAAACTAGATACTCAAGATGTGGTATTCAAGCTGTTATAAAGAAATTTAAAGAATCAAGAGAGGGCAAGGATAAAAAAGGACTGGAAGGCCAAGAAAACTTTCAAAATCTGATGAGAAGTTTTTTAGAGTTTCTTCTTTGAGAGACCGGAATAAGTCCAGCAAGGATCTGGCAGCTTCATCGGGATACCAGGTTGACCCTTCTATAGTCCGAAGAAGCTTGATCAGGAATGGCCTTTGTGGAAGGGTAGCATCCAAGAAACCATTTTTTCAGAAGGGAAACTGGGTAAAAAAGGCTAAGATATGCTAAAGCTCACACAGATTGGAATGAAGATCAGTGGAAAAGAGTATTATGGAGTGATGACTCCAAGTTTGAAATTTTTGGGTCCAATCGTCGACAATATGTGAGAAAACGAGTTGTAGAGATAGAAGAATGAGGGCTTGCGGCCTTCAGTGAAACATGGAGGGTCAGTCCTGGTTTGGGGCTGCATTTCTGCCAGTGGTGTTTGCGATAATATTGTCAGAATTGATGGGATCATGAATGTTGAAAAGTACAGACAGGTTTTGCTTCATCATGCCATTCCTTCTGGACGCTCGCGCGCACACACACACACATTATATATATATATATATATATATATATATATATATATATATGTGTGTGCAAGAAAAAGACTGCACTCACTTGTCTTCTATAAAAATAAAATGTAATCTTTAATGATACCAAAAGTTAAAATCCAGGGGTGAACATGACGTTTCGATGCCTAACTGGCATCTTTATCAAATGTCCCAAAGGTAGGTGAGATGATTCCTAAGAGGTGACATCAGCTATGTGATGTTTCCAATGAGAGCATAAAGATACTGGCTTCATTCACTCCATTTATACTGATTACTGATATAACAACGAGGTTGCTGTCAGCTGTTTACTTTCCTGCCGTAGCATAGTCAGTCAAGTGTATTGATCTTATGTCAGTCCCTGCTATATTTAGTTGCAGCCGCATGGCTAATTACCATATCCGTGAATTATACGATATCCTCCACCCTCCATGGGAGTAGCCAACCAATCACACGGTATTGTAGTATGAGAGCGTCATAGTGCACACCTATATATATATATATATATATATTTCATGTAATTGGCAAGAGTCCATGAGCTAGTGACGTATGGGATATACATTCCTACCAGGAGGGGCAAAGTTTCCCAAACCTCAAAATGCCTATAAATACACCCCCCACCACACCCACAATTCAGTTTTACAAACTTTGCCTCCTATGGAGGTGGTGAAGTAAGTTAGTGCTAGATTTCTTCGTTGATATGCGCTTCGCAGCATGCTGAAGCCCGGTTTTCCTCTCAGAGTGCAGTGAATGACAGAGGGATGTGAAGGGAGTATTGCCTATTGAATGCTATGGTCATCCTATCGGGGATCTATTTCATTATCGGTCGTAGAGATCTCTTGTCCTACCTCCCTTTTCAGATCGGCGATATACTCTTATATACCATTACCTCTACTGATTCTCGTTTCAGTACTGGTTTGGCTATCTACTATATGTAGATGAGTGTCTTTTGGTAAGTATGTCTTATTTTATTTATGACACTCTCAGCTATAGTTTGGCACTTTATATGTAAAGTTCTAAATATATGTTTTATACTTATATTTGCCATGATTCAGGTTAATCCGTATATTTCCTTCATTCAGACAGTCAGTTTAATTTTTTGGGAAATGCATATGAATACATTTTTTTCTTACCTGAAAATTTTTCAAATTGACCTTTCTTTGGCGCGAAAATTACGTTTATTGACGTTTATGACGTCATTTCCGGCGTCGTAGTTGACGCCAAGAGTTTTCACGTAGTTGCGTCATTTATGACGCTCATGTTTGTTGCAGACGTTTTTGGCGTCAGTTTTTTTGACATTATTTAAGTCTCAGTTTCTTTTTGCTTCTGGTTCCTAGAGGCTTGTTCTGTTTGCATTTTTTCCCATTCCTGAAACTGTCATTTAAGGAATTTGATAATTTTGCTTTATATGTTGTTTTTTCTATTACATATTGCAAGATGTCGCAATCTGACCCTGTATCAGAATCTACTTCTGGAAAGCTGCTGCCTAATGTCGGTTCTACCAAAGCTAAGTGCATTTGTTGTAAACTTGTGGTAACTGTTCCTCCGGCTGTAGTTTGTGTTAGTTGTCATGATAAACTTTCAAAAGCAGATATTTCCATTAGTAGTAGTCCATTACCTGTTGTTGTTCCTTCAACATCTAATGTTCAAGATATTCCTGTTAATGTAAGAGAATTTGTTTCTAATTCTATTCAGAAGGCTCTGTCTGTTATACCACCTTCTAATAAACGTAAAAGGTCTTTTAAAACTTCTCATATATCAGATGAATTTTTAAATGACCGCCAACATTCTGATTTATCTATCTCTGATGAGGATCTATCTGGTTCAGAAGATTCTGCCTCAGATATTGACACTGACAAATCTCCATATTTATTTAAGATGGAGTTTATTCGTTCTTTATTAAAAGAGGTGTTGATTGCATTAGATATGGAGGAGTCTAGTCCTCTTGATATTAAAACCAGTAAACATTTAAATTCGATTTTTAAACCTCGTAGTTATTCCAGAGGTTTTTCCAGTTCCTGATGCTATTTAAGATGTAATTTCTAGGGAATGGAATAGTTTGGGTACTTAATTTACTCCTTCTTTAAGGTTTAAGAGACTGTACCCTTTGCTGGCTGATAGATTGGAGTTTTGGGAAAAAATCCCCAAAGTTGATGGGGCTATCGCTACTCTTGCTAAACGTACTACTATTCCTACGGCAGATAGTACTTCTTTTAAAGATCCTTTAGATAGGAAGCTTGAATCTTTTCTAAGGAAGGCTTATTTATGTTCATTGGATTCAGAACATTGTTTCTCAAGGGTACAGAATAGGTTTCAAGGTAAGACCGCCTGTGAGAAGGTTCTTTCTCTCACGCATTCCAATAAACCCAGTAAAGGCTCAGGCTTTTCTGAAATGTGTTTCAGACCTGGAGTCATCTGGGGTAATTGATCCAGTTCCATATCTGCAACGGGGTCTGGGGTTTTATTCAAATCTGTTCATTGTACCAAAGAAAGAGAATTCTTTCAGACCAGTTCTGGATCTAAAAATTTTGAATCGTTATGTAAGAATACCAACATTCAAAATGGTGACTATAAGGACTATTCTGCCTTTTGTTCAGCAAGGGCATTATATGTCCACAATAGACTTACAGGATGCATATCTTCATATTCCAGTTCATCCAGATCACTATCAGTTCCTGAGATTCTCTTTTCTAGACAAGCATTACCAGTTTGTTGCTCTTCCTTTTGGCCTAGCAACAGCTCCAAGGATCTTCTCAAAGGTTCTCTGTGCCCTTCTCTCTGTAATCAGAGAGCGGGGTATTGCGGTTTTTCCTTATTTGGACGATATCTTGGTACTTGCTCAGTCTTTACATTCTGCAGAATCTCACACGAATCAACTCGTGTTTCTTCAAAAACATGGTTGGAGTATCAATTTACCAAAAAGTTGATTCCTCAGACAAGGGTAACCTTTTTGGGATTCCAAATAGATTCAGTATCCATGACTTTGTCTCTAACAGACAAAAGACGTCTGAAATTGGTTTCAGCTTGTCGGAACCTTCAGTCTCGGTCATTCCCTTCAGTAGCTATGTGCAAGGAAGTTTTAGGTCTCATGACTGCAGCATCTGACGCGATCCCCTTTGCTCGTTTTCACATGAGACCTCTTCAGCTTTGTATGCTGAACCTTTGGTGCAGGGATTATACAAAGATATCACAATTGATATCCTTAAATCCCAATACTCGACTATCTTGACTTGGTGGTTAAATTACCACCGTTTAGTTCAAGGGGCCTCTTTTGTTCGTCCAACCTGGACTGTGATTTCAACAGATGCGAGTCTTTCAGGTTGGGGAGCTGTCTGGGGATCTTTGACAGCGCAGGTTTGGAAATCTCAAGAGGCGAGACTACCAATCAATATTTTGGAACTCCGTGCGATTTTCAGAGCTCTTCAGTTCTGGCCTCTTCTGAAGAGAGAATCGTTTATTTGTTTTCAGACAGACAATGTCACAACCGTGGCGTATGTCAATCATCAAGGTGGGACTCACAGTCCTCAGGCTATGAAAGAAGTATCTCGGATACTTGCATGGGCGGAATCCAGCTCCTGTCTAATCTCTGTGGTTCATATCCCAGGTATAGACAATTGGGAAGCGGATTATCTCAGTTGCCAGACTTTACATCCGGGAGAATGGTCTCTTCACCCAGAGGTGTTTCTTCAGATTGTTCAGATATGGGGGCTTCCAGAAATAGATCTGATGGCTTCTCATCTAAACAGGAAACTTCACAGATATCTGTCCAGATCCAGGGATCCTCTTGCGGAAGCAGTTTATGCGTTGTCACTTCCTTGGAATTATCAACCTGCTTATATCTTTCCGCCTCTAGTTCTTCTTCCAAGAGTTATTTCCAAAATCATAATGGAACGTTCGTTTGTTCTACTGGTGGCTCCAGCATGGCCACACAGGTTTTGGTATGCGGATCTTGTTCGGATGTCCAGTTGCCAACCTTGGCCACTTCCGTTAAGGTCAGACCTTCTATCTCAAGGTCCGTTTTTCCATCAGGATCTCAAATCATTAAATTTGGAGGTATGGAGATTGAACGCTTAGTGCTTAGTCATAGAGGTTTCTCTGACTCAGTGATCAATACTATGTTGCAGGCTCGTAAATCTGTGTCTAGAAAGATTTATTACCGAGTTTGGAAGACTTACATTTCATGGTGTTCCTCTCATAAGTTCTCTTGGCATTCTTTTAGAATTCCTAGAATTTTACAGTTTCTTCAGGATGGTTTTGATAAGGATTTGTCCGCAAGTTCCTTGAAAGGATAAATCTCTGCTCTTTCTGTTCTGTTTCGCAGAAAAATTGCTAATCTTCCTGACATTCGTTGTTTTGTACAGGCTTTGGCTCGTATCAAGCCTATCATTAAGTCAATCTCTCCTCCTTGGAGTCTTAATTTGGTTTTGAGAGCTTTACAGGCTCCTCCGTTTGAGCCTATGCATTCTCTGGATATTAAGTTACTTTCTTGGAAAGTATTGTTTCTTTTGCTATCTCTTCTGCTAGAAGAGTTTCTGAATTATCTGCTCTTTCTTGTGAATCTCCTTTTCTGATTTTTCATCAGGATAAGGCGGTTTTGCGGACTTAATTTAAATTTTTACCTAATGTTGTGAATTCTAACAACATTAGTAGAGAAATTGTTGTCCCTTCGTTGTGTCCTAATCCTAAGAATTCTTTGGAAAGATCTTTGCATTCTTTGGATCTGGTGAGAGCTTTGAAATATTATGTTGAAGCTACTAAAGATTTCAGAAAGACTTCTAGTCTATTTGTTATCTTTTCTGGTCCTAAGAAAGCTTCTGCTATTTCTTTGGCTTCTTGGTTAAAACTTTTGATTCATCATGCTTATGTGGAGTTGGGTAAATCCCCGCCTCAGAGGATTACGGCTCATTCTACTAGGTCAGTTTCTACTTCCTGGGCTTTTAAGAATGAAGCTTCTGTTGATCAGATTTGCAAAGCAGCAACTTGGTCTTCTTTGCATACTTTTACTAAATTCTACCATTTTGATGTTTTCTCTTCTTCAGAAGCAGTTTTTGGTAGAAAAGTTCTTCAGGCAGCGGTTTCAGTTTGATTCTTCTTATAATTTCAGTTTTTTTCATTATAAGAATAAAACATTTTGATTTGGGTTGGGGATTCTTTTTTCAGCGGAATTGGCTGTCTTTATTTTTATCCCTCCCTCTCTAGTGACTCTTGCGTGGAGTTCCACATCTTGGGTATTTGCTATCCCATACGTCACTAGCTCATGGACTCTTGCCAATTACATGAAAGAAAACATAATTTATGTAAGAACTTACCTGATAAATTCATTTCTTTCATATTGGCAAGAGTCCATGAGGCCCACCCTTTTTATGGTGGTTATGATTTTTTTTTTTTTTTGTATAAAGCACAATTATTCCAATTCCTTGTTGATGCTTTCGCTCCTTTCTTATCACCCCACTTCTTGGCTATTCGTTAAACTGAATTGTGGGTGTGGTGGGGGGTGTATTTATAGGCATTTTGAGGTTTGGGAAACTTTGCCCCTCCTGGTAGGAATGTATATCCCATACGTCACTAGCTCATGGACTCTTGCTAATATGAAAGAAATGAATTTATCAGGTAAGTTCTTACATAAATTATGTTTTTCAACCAAAAAGAGAAACATTCTGCCAGGAACAAACAGCTCAAATAGCTTGTTCTATGGCCCGGTTGCGACCTGGGAGGAGCTTCTTTTTGCCCAATTGTGCTTTCACAGAGGAAAACTTTCCTGAAGCATATCAGTCTGATCCCTTCTAATCAGGTCAGTCCAGCCCCAAAATACCAGGCAATTTTCCTCTGAACAAGGGAAACTGCAAACCCAGACGGTCGTTTCGGCCTCCTATGAACCTAGTCAGTGAGGTGCTGCCATATACATCTAAGCACATTGAGCAGAGACCCTCAGGGTCATTATGCAAATTCAAACATAAAGAGAAAACCGTCTGCTAGGAAATAACAGCTCAAATATCTTGTTCTATGTCCCGGTTGCTACCCGGGAGTAGGTTATTTTTGCCCAATATTGCTTTCACAGAGGAAAACTTTTCTCTAGCATATCAGTCTGATCCCTCACCCTAACCAGGTCATTCCTGCCCCGAAATACCAGGCAATTCTCCTCTGAATAAGGTTAACGCCAACCCCAGACGATCGTTATATACTGTATATACATACATATACCTGAACAGGTGTTCTTCTAATATGAATCTGTGTTTATCTAAGTGGTGCAACGTGAGTAAAACCCAATATATAAAGTGGTTAAACATTTGTTCTTTTTGGAACACAGAAAAAAGATGGCTGAGTAGTTGAATTTATGTACAGGTAGAAAACTATTTATCCAAACTGCTTGGAACCAGAAAAGGTTTTTATTTTTATTTTTGAATAGTTTGGATTTTGGAATACTTCCATCTTTAAAATGGGACAGTTGTTAAATGGCATGGAACCAAATATAAACAACAATCTTATGTCACTTGTGCAATATTTAAAGGGACTGTCTACTTGAAATTGTTTGTCTAAAAAGATATAGTCCTTATTACCCATTCCCCAGTTTTACATAACCAACACTGTTATATTAATACACTTTTTACCTCTGTGATTACCTTGTATCTAAGCCTCTGCAGACTGAACCCTTGTCTGTTCTTTTGACAGACTTGCATTTTAGCCAAACAGCACTGACTTATAAATAACTCCACTGGAATGAGCACAATGTTATCTATATGGCACACATGAACTAGCACTGTCTAGCTGTGAAACTCTCAAAATGCACTGAGATAAGAGGTGGCCTTCAAGGGCTTAGAAATAGGCATATGAGCCTACCTAGGTTTAGCGTTCAATAAAGGATACCAAGAGAACAAAGCAAATTTGATGATAAAAGTAAATTAGAAAGTTGTTTAAAATTTCATGCAATTTTGATTACTGTCCTCAGTTTTGCATAACCAACACTGTTATATTAATATACTTTTTACCTCTGTGATTAAATTGTATCTAAGCATCCTCTGACAGCCCCCTGATCACATGACATTTTATTTATTATCTATTGACTTTCATTTTGGCCAATTAGTGCAGCGTCTGCCACATGCAACGGGCGTGATCACAATGTTATCTATATGGCTTACATGAACTAGCTCTCCCCTGTTGTGAAAAGCAAATATAAAGCAAGTGATAAGAGGCGGCTTTCAAAGGCTTAGAAATTATCATATAAGCCTTCCTAGGTTTAGCTTTCAACTAAGAATACCAAGAGAACAATGCAAAATTGGTGATTAAAGTACATTGGAAAGTTGTTCAAAATTACATGCCCTATTTGAAACATGAACATTTTTTTTTGTACTTGACTGTCCCTTTAAATTTTATGATACAGCTTATACAACTAACTAAAGGTTTTTTGTTGTTTTTTTTAAAAAAAAGTATGTTTTGTTTAATGCTTTTGTGGCTTACAGGCAGGGAAATAGTAATTTTTGATAATTTTATTTTTAAAGCCACAATGGAAAAGTTTGGATTTAAGAATGTTTGTTTGGATTTGGGAATTCTGGATTTGGGAATATTCACCTGTATTTTAACCACTTTTTTCAGTTTGGAGGGAAGCTTGTGACATTTGAAGCTTTGAAATCGCAATCGGCACAGCCGCAGCACCCACAGGCCGTGCAGCAGCACTACCAAGTGTACATCAGCCAAGTGGTGACAGAACAAGAGTTTCTCAGCCGCTCTAACCAGCTTCAGGATGTTGTCAGCACAGGGGCTTTTGCTGATTACTGTCAGAAGAAAATTGAAGAGGCCAAAACGGATTTTGACAAGAATGTTTGGTCCTTCCTGAAGGTTTGCATCCTAAAGAGATCAATATTTCCATTCCCTCCGCACTGCTTTCATATCTTTATAAAAAAATGTCCTACTTTATATAAAAGGGGGGAAAAAAAAGGTAATGTATATGAAAGAGCAACAAACAGTAAAATATATTCTACAGATGTAAACACTCGACAAGCCTGGAAAAAAGTAGATTTATTCTGTGCAGAAACACCATCTTAAAAAACACATGCCCTAATTTAAATGGAGTAGAAATAATTAGAATATCCTATTTTAATCGCTTGTCAAATAACAGTACTATTTGACAGATACTGATCCTTTTATAATTGGGAATCCATCAACGTAAAGAAAAAAATATTGCAAATATCAGTCTTGAACAATTCCAGCTAAATATGCAGTTCCATTAAGCTAATTTAGCCCTAATATTTACTTATTGTACGTGTAACATATGAGTATTGTATAGGAACTATTCCAGTAGCATCCCGTATAATTCTGGCAAGCACTGTATTTTAATAGAGGTGATTGATCTGAACTTTTTTTTGTTAAAAAAAATAAATTGGATATAACATGACAAAGCTGTATGATAGACATGTACTTATCAAGATATCTTTGAAGGAAAAAAAACTATTTCAAAGAAGAATGAAACTTTAACATCAGATATTGCTCTCTTTACATATAGAGAGGAATATATTCAGTCATCTAAAGAGAATGAGGTAAATTACCCCAGTATTACACTACAAAATTAGAGGCATATTTTAGTGTTCGATGGCTACTCAGGAACTAGGCACAATAACGATTTGTACGGCCGCCACTAGGCTGAGACACCTCTTCCCCCCCCTCCTAGCCACCAGGATACAATGTTTATTCAGAAAGTTTTATATGCGTTTACAGAGGGGTTTGATAAGAGGAAATTTATAGCTATTATTGGAGGCCCCATCTTTTTACAGCAGTGAATTTATATATTTATGAAAAAAGTTATGGCCAATAATACTTTAGCATTTTTAGAATTCTCCTGTTTCCCATCAAGAGTAAAATAGAATTGCTCTAGAGATATGGTGAAATACACCATTTTGTCATTGTTGGAATACGTTGTTTCCAATATTTAAGTAATTATCCTTTTGGCGCAATTGACCAGAATTGTTATTAAATATTTCCTATATAACAAGAGTGGTCCATTTTTAGGTGATTTTTTTTTTCTTTTCCCTTTTGCTAGGTTAATTTTGAAAATGATTCTCGTGGCAAATATCTTGAGCTTCTGGGATTCCGAAAAGAAGATCTTAGAGAAAAAGTAAGTTCCTATTTAAAGATTAAGTTTAGGTTGCTTTATTGTATTAATAGGGAAAGGTTATATGTCATACTAATCTAATATAGTGTCATATAAACCATTGATATTTATGATAAACGGTACATTCCAATCTAGATTGACACTATAGGGTGTTAAGACTGTATGAGGAACAGACAAAAAAAGGAAGAACTTTCTTTTCTGCAGCTTAATCAATCTCCAAGACCATGTATATTCCAACATACCAAATATATGCTCACTAAAGGAGATAACTTAGGGGGGCTGTCTACAATGACATGCAGTGGAGGGGTTCCAGGCTTATATTGCTTCCTCTAAAAGATATTCATGGTCTGCTGCAATTATTATGTTAAACTTGTATCTATTTGTGACAAAGTAAGATGTCTCAGCATTCATCACAAGGGAGCTTGTGTTTTTCTTAAATGGAAAATGAAGCTGTTAAAGGGTCATTTAACACTTTGAAATTGTAATTCAAGCAACTTGTTTAGAACTTTGCCTAACTGATCTCAGCAGATGATGTAATATAAGAAACCAGCAATGGAAACCTAGGTTACAACATTAATACTGAAATGTTTCACTTATTTGTTTAATATTTAAACCACACACACACTCTTTTTTTTCTTTTTTTCATATATAGATCATTTGGTCTAGGGCGTATTTAATGTTTAAATTACTATATCCAGTTAGCTGTTTGTTTTAGGACATATAAAAAATAATAATTGTATATAATACCTAATTACATAATCTTAATGTATAGATCGATACAAATAACTACTCTTTGGACATCCTTTCATACTGCTGGAGAGTGCTACAGGATGCAGCAGTTCATTAGTATTCATACTCTCTATCCCACTCTTCCGTGTATTCTTAGTGATGTCAGCCCAATCCTTATTTTAACCCATTAAGGTCTTTCTATGGGGATTGTGTTATTAATAGGGCATTCTCGACTCTGGAGCTATTTCCAGGAGGAGGAAGGGACTGTGCTATTATTAACAAGAAAACCCATAAAGATACAAGGTTAAACTAACTGAAAGTGATATAAAAGTTTTGTTTTATTGTAATAAAAAAGCACTAAGCAGTAGCTTATACTTACAGGGGCATTATAGACATTTTGGAAAAATAGACAGTTTTTGAAAAATAAACATGCTTTTACATTTATATAATTGATATGTATTACAGGTAGCCCTCAGTTTACGTCGGGGTTAGGTTCCAGAAGGAATGGTTGTAAATAGAAACCGTTGTAAATTGAAACCCAGTTTATAATGTAAGTCAATGGGAAGTGAGGGAGATAGGTTCCAGACCCCTCTCAAAATTGTCATAAGTAACACCTAGTACATTATTTTTAAAGCTTTGAAATGAAGACTTTAAATGCTAAACAGCATTATAAACCTAATAAAATAATTACACAACACAGAATATATAATTAAACGAAGTTAAATGAACAAAAACATGTGCTAAACAGCATTATAAAACTAATAAAGTAATCACACAACACAGACTTCATCTGCATTTTTTTTGCAAACAGTTCTTTCTATGCATTTCAATCTGGACTGATTTATAGACAGGGAGCTCTTGTTCCTTTGAAATCTGCTCTATAGCTCAGATCTGGTTAAACTGATTAATTTCAGCTTGCTTCGCTTTGCTGCAACACAAGCGGGCAGCTCCACCTACTGGCTATTTTAATAAATGCACTGCTTCTCAATGCTTTTCAATATCAGTCACATGACTGGAAAAAAAGGTTGTTATTCTGAAACGGTGTAAATTGAACCGTTGTAAAACGAGGGCCACCTGTATTACTTTTTTGGAGTTAGTTATTTTTCTATTAAACATGTAAGTGTTCCACTGCCCTCCAAAATTTTGCTTTTAAAGTCCAATAGCAGTGCTATTGCTCATGCGCAGACTACCCATATCTATAGATTAATCTTTCAGTAGCATTCGGAGGCTGAACAGTGCATGAATATGCTCATACACCAGCCACCAATCCGCTTTCTCTGATAGCTCTGACATATAATAGGTAACTAAGCGTCACCCAGTGACTGCAGCTCAATCTGAGCAGATTTCCTTGCACTGTGCTTTGATTTTCTATTATGAGAGCAGAAGCAGGGCAGTACTGCTTGATTGGTCCTAGCAATTCGGGGAGGAAACATTGTGGGTGTTTTGAAAAAAGAAAGTCCAGCCAGGCAGCACTGCTCTTTTCCAAAGTCGTCTTTTATTTATATATATATATATACACACAGGTAGCCCTCAGTTTACGCTGGGCTTAGGTTCCAGAAGGAATGGTTGTAAATTGAAACCGTTGTAAATTGAAACCCAGTTTATAATGTTAGTCAATGGGAAGTGAGGGAGTTAGGTTCCAGGCCCCTCTCAAAATTGGCATAAGTAACACCTAATACATTATTTTTTAAAACTTTGAAATGAAGACTGTAAATGCTAAACAGCATTATAAACCTAATAAAATAATCACACAACACAGAATATATAATTAAACTAAGTTAAATTAACAAAAACATTTGCTAAACAGCATTATAAACCTAATACAATAATCACACAACACAGACTTTACTTTCATTTTTCTGCAAACAGTTCTTTCTATGCATTCCAATCTGGACTGATTTATAGACAGGAACATCTTGTTCATTTGCAAATTGCTCGATAGCTCAGGTCTGGTTAAACGGATTAATTTCAGCTTGCTTGGCTTGCATATCTTTGCTGCAACACAAGTGGACAGCTCCACCTACTGGCTATTTTAATTAATGCAATGCTTCTCAATACTTTTCAATAGCAGTCACATTGAAGGTTGTTATTCTGAAATGGTGCAAATTGAACCGTTGTAAGCCGAGGGCCACCTGTATATGTGTATATATATATATATATATATATATATATATATATATATCTATCTCACATACACACACACGCACCATTCCACCCCTGGTGACACGCCCCTCCTCTTTTAACCCATCATTGCTATGGCAGAGGGCATATATTCATTTATTCATTAAAACACTGCCACCGAGTGGTTCAATCTTCACATTACAATAAAAACAAATGTATTTGAAATTTTACCAACAATTGCTCTATATACATTTTCACCCTACAAAATGAGATAATCTAGCTCTCTCTTCATATCTCTTGGGTGCAGAGATTCCAAACTGTAGATCCAAAATGATTCACTCTTTTTCAACAAGTGTTTTGAAAGTAACAGTGGTGTTACTAGGGGGGTGGGGGGGTGCGGACCGCACCCGGGTGACACCCTCCAGGGGGTGACACCACCAGCAAAATTTTTATTTTATTGAAAATCAAAGAAATACAATGTAGAGATGCATAGATTTTTTTATTAGAGGGGCCAGCAGTTATGAACATTAGTGGGACTGGGGAAGTTGTAGACACACTTAATTTTTTTTTTTGCCCCTTGAGCCTGCGCCGCAATTTCGCCAAATAGTTTTCCCGGCTGCTTTTGCCTGTTTTTACTTTGCTTCTCTCCTGCCTAATTTCACTATGAATGTTGTGGGCATGCCGTGGGGCTTGCAAAGTTGCGCTGCTAGCCTAAACCTGCCTGCCTATCTGTGCTTACTGCTCAGTGACGTGGGGAGTCACTCACTGCTGTGCTGTCTCTCTAAACGGGAACCGGGAAATCATGAGGGGGATGCCTGGCACCTGACCGCATGACACTGTCTCTAAAGTGAAGGAGCCACGTATGATGCCCACCAGACTGGTACGGTTACGGTACACTAAGTGCACTCTGAAGAGATAGGAGGGGAGGGCGGTCGGGGGTGGGCAGAGTGCAGAGGTGGTGATTGGCCATAAGAAGCGGTAGGGACGTGGCCCGGGGCTGTGCACTGACGGACTTGGAACAGAGTCAGGAAGCAGAAATTTCATAGTTCGCATGCCCAAACCTTTTCTTTAGTGAGTTATTTTTAGAGTGCACTGTTTATCTTTCAGTTGATGCTCTGCTGAGCCAGGGAGCAGCTCTAGGCATGAGCTTTATAATTAATGCAGTGCAGTTTACATATTTTGTATGTGTGTGTGTGCCTGAGTGTTTTTGTGTGTGTGTTTTTGCGTGTGTCCGAGTGTGTTTCCAAGTGTTTGTGTGTGCATCGGAGTGTGTTTTTATATGTGTCTGTGTGTGTGTTTTCTCCAACATTGGTGTGTCCGGTCCACGGCGTCATCCTTACTTGTGGGATATTCTCTTCCCCAACAGGAAATGGCAAAGAGCCCAGCAAAGCTGGTCACATGATCCCTCCTAGGCTCCGCCCACCCCAGTCATTCTCTTTGCCGTTGCACAGGCAACATCTCCACGGAGATGGTTAAGAGTTTTTTGGTGTTTAAATGTAGTTTTATTCTTCTATCAAGTGTTTGTTATTTTAAAATAGTGCTGGTATGTACTATTTACTCTGAAACAGAAAAGGATGAAGATTTCTGTTTGTGAGAGGAAGATGATTTTAGCAGACAGTAACTAAAATCGATTGCTGTTTCCACACAGGACTGTTGAGATGAAGTAACTTCAGTTGGGGGAAACAGTTAGCAGTCTTTTCTGCTTAAGGTATGACTAGCCATATTTCTAACAAGACCATGTAATGCTGGAAGGCTGTCATTTCCCCTCATGGGGACCGGTAAGCCATTTTCTTAGTTAAACAAACATAAAAGAATAAAGGGCTTCAAAAAGGGCTTAAAAACTGGTAGACATTTTTCTGGGCTAAAACAATTGCTTTACTAGGCATATTATGCAGATTCTAACTATTTATTGGTATTATAATCTTGGGGAACGTTTAGAAAAACGGCAGGCACTGTGTTGGACACCTTTTCTCCAACATAGGTGTGTCCGGTCCACGGCGTCATCCTTACTTGTGGGATATTCTCTTCCCCAACAGGAAATGGCAAAGAGCCCAGCAAAGCTGGTCACATGATCCCTCCTAGGCTCCGCCTACCCCAGTCATTCTCTTTGCCGTTGTACAGGCAACATCTCCACGGAGATGGCTTAGAGTTTTTTAGTGTTTAACTGTAGTTTTTATTATTCAATCAAGAGTTTGTTATTTTGAAATAGTGCTGGTATGTACTATTTACTCAGAAACAGAAAAGAGATGAAGATTTCTGTTTGTATGAGGAAAATGATTTTAGCAACCGTAACTAAAATCCATGGCTGTTCCACACAGGACTGTTGAGAGCAATTAACTTCAGTTGGGGGAACAGTGTGCAGTCTCTTGCTGCTTGAGGTATGACACATTCTAACAAGACGATGTAATGCTGGAAGCTGTCATTTTCCCTATGGGATCCGGTAAGCCATGTTTATTACGATCGTAAATAAGGGCTTCACAAGGGCTTATTAAGACTGTAGACTTTTTCTGGGCTAAATCGATTCATTATTAACACATATTTAGCCTTGAGGAATCATTTTATCTGGGTATTTTGATATAATAATATCGGCAGGCACTGTATTAGACACCTCATTCCTTAGGGGCTTTCCCAAAGCATAAGCAGAGCCTCATTTTCGCGCCGGTGTGGCGCACTTGTTTTTGAGAGGCATGGCATGCAGTCGCATGTGAGAGGAGCTCTGATACTTAGAAAAGACTTTCTGAAGGCGTCATTTGGTATCGTATTCCCCTTTGGGCTTGGTTGGGTCTCAGCAAAGCAGATACCAGGGACTGTAAAGGGGTTAAAGTTTAAAAACGGCTCCGGTTCCGTTATTTTAAGGGTTAAAGCTTCCAAATTTGGTGTGCAATACTTTTAAGGCTTTAAGACACTGTGGTGAAAATTTGGTGAATTTTGAACAATTCCTTCATGTTTTTTCGCAATTGCAGTAATAAAGTGTGTTCAGTTTAAAATTTAAAGTGACAGTAACGGTTTTATTTTAAAACGTTTTTTGTACTTTGTTATCAAGTTTATGCCTGTTTAACATGTCTGAACTACCAGATAGACTGTGTTCTGAATGTGGGGAAGCCAGAATTCCTATTCATTTAAATAAATGTGATTTATGTGATAATGACAATGATGCCCAAGATGATTCCTCAAGTGAGGGGAGTAAGCATGGTACTGCATCATTCCCTCCTTCGTCTACACGAGTCTTGCCCACTCAGGAGGCCCCTAGTACATCTAGCGCGCCAATACTCCTTACTATGCAACAATTAACGGCTGTAATGGATAATTCTGTCAAAAACATTTTAGCCAAAATGAACACTTGTCAGCGTAAGCGCGGCTGCTCTGTTTTAGATACTGAAGAGCATGACGACGCTGATATTAATATCTCTGAAGGGCCCCTAACCCAGTCTGATGGGGCCAGGGAGGTTTTGTCTGAGGGAGAAATTACTGATTCAGGGAACATTTCTCAACAGGCTGAACCTGATGTGATTGCATTTAAATTTAAGTTGGAACATCTCCGCATTCTGCTTAAGGAGGTATTATCCACTCTGGATGATTGTGACAAGTTGGTCATCCCAGAGAAACTATGTAAAATGGACAAGTTCCTAGAGGTGCCGGGGCTCCCAGAAGCTTTTCCTATACCCAAGCGGGTGGCGGACATTGTTAATAAAGAATGGGAAAGGCCCGGTATTCCTTTCGTCCCTCCCCCCATATTTAAAAAATTGTTTCCTATGGTCGACCCCAGAAAGGACTTATGGCAGACAGTCCCCAAGGTCGAGGGAGCGGTTTCCACTTTAAACAAACGCACCACTATACCCATAGAGGATAGTTGTGCTTTCAAAGATCCTATGGATAAAAAATTAGAAGGTTTGCTTAAAAAGATGTTTGTTCAGCAGGGTTACCTTCTACAACCAATTTCATGCATTGTCCCTGTCGCTACAGCCGCATGTTTCTGGTTCGATGAGCTGATAAAGGCGGTCGATAGTGATTCTCCTCCTTATGAGGAGATTATGGACAGAATCAATGCTCTCAAATTGGCTAATTCTTTCACCCTAGACGCCACTTTGCAATTGGCTAGGTTAGCGGCTAAGAATTCTGGGTTTGCTATTGTGGCGCGCAGAGCGCTTTGGTTGAAATCTTGGTCGGCTGATGCGTCTTCCAAGAACAAGCTACTTAACATTCCTTTCAAGGGGAAAACGCTGTTTGGCCCTGACTTGAAAGAGATTATCTCTGATATCACTGGGGGTAAGGGCCACGCCCTTCCTCAGGATCGGCCTTTCAAGGCAAAAAATAAACCTAATTTTCGTCCCTTTCGTAGAAACGGACCAGCCCAAGGTGCTACGTCCTCTAAGCAAGAGGGTAATACTTCTCAAGCCAAGCCAGCTTGGAGACCAATGCAAGGCTGGAACAAGGGAAAGCAGGCCAAGAAACCTGCCACTGCTACCAAGACTGCATGAAATGTTGGCCCCCGATCCGGAACCGGATCTGGTGGGGGGCAGACTCTCTCTCTTCGCTCAGGCTTGGGCAAGAGATGTTCTGGATCCTTGGGCGCTAGAAATAGTCTCCCAAGGTTATCTTCTGGAATTCAAGGGACTTCCCCCAAGGGGGAGGTTCCACAGGTCTCAGTTGTCTTCAGACCACATAAAAAGACAGGCATTCTTACATTGTGTAGAAGACCTGTTAAAAATGGGAGTGATTCATCCTGTTCCATTAAGAGAACAAGGGATGGGGTTCTACTCCAATCTGTTCATAGTTCCCAAAAAAGAGGGAACGTTCAGACCAATCTTAGATCTCAAGATCTTAAACAAGTTTCTCAAGGTTCCATCGTTCAAGATGGAAACCATTCGAACTATTCTTCCTTCCATCCAGGAAGGTCAATTCATGACCACGGTGGATTTAAAGGATGCGTATCTACATATTCCTATCCACAAGGAACATCATCGGTTCCTAAGGTTCGCATTCCTGGACAAACATTACCAGTTCGTGGCGCTTCCTTTCGGATTAGCCACTGCTCCAAGGATTTTCACAAAGGTACTAGGGTCCCTTCTAGCTGTGCTAAGACCAAGGGGCATTGCTGTAGTACCTTACTTGGACGACATTCTGATTCAAGCGTCGTCCCTTCCTCAAGCAAAGGCTCACACGGACATCGTCCTGGCCTTTCTCAGAGCTCACGGATGGAAAGTGAACGTGGAAAAGAGTTCTCTATCCCCGTCAACAAGGGTTCCCTTCTTGGGAACAATTATAGACTCCTTAGAAATGAGGATTTTTCTAACAGAGGCCAGAAAAACAAAACTTCTAGACTCTTGTCGGATACTTCATTCCGTTCCTCTTCCTTCCATAGCTCAGTGCATGGAAGTGATCGGGTTGATGGTAGCGGCAATGGACATAGTTCCTTTTGCGCGCATTCATCTAAGACCATTACAACTGTGCATGCTCAGTCAGTGGAATGGGGACTATACAGACTTGTCTCCGAAGATACAAGTAAATCAGAGGACCAGAGACTCACTCCGTTGGTGGCTGTCCCTGGACAACCTGTCACAAGGGATGACATTCCGCAGACCAGAGTGGGTCATTGTCATGACCGACGCCAGTCTGATGGGCTGGGGCGCGGTCTGGGGATCCCTGAAAGCTCAGGGTCTTTGGTCTCGGGAAGAATCTCTTCTACCGATAAATATTCTGGAACTGAGAGCGATATTCAATGCTCTCAAGGCTTGGCCTCAGCTAGCGAGGGCCAAGTTCATACGGTTTCAATCAGACAACATGACAACTGTTGCGTACATCAACCATCAGGGGGGAACAAGGAGTTCCCTAGCGATGGAAGAAGTGACCAAAATCATTCTATGGGCGGAGTCTCACTCCTGCCACCTGTCTGCTATCCACATCCCAGGAGTGGAAAATTGGGAAGCGGATTTTCTGAGTCGTCAGACATTGCATCCGGGGGAGTGGGAACTCCATCCGGAAATCTTTGCCCAAGTCACTCAGCTGTGGGGCATTCCAGACATGGATCTGATGGCCTCTCGTCAGAACTTCAAAGTTCCTTGCTACGGGTCCAGATCCAGGGATCCCAAGGCGGCTCTAGTGGATGCACTAGTAGCACCTTGGACCTTCAAACTAGCTTATGTGTTCCCGCCGTTTCCTCTCATCCCCAGGCTGGTAGCCAGGATCAATCAGGAGAGGGCGTCGGTGATCTTGATAGCTCCTGCGTGGCCACGCAGGACTTGGTATGCAGATCTGGTGAATATGTCATCGGCTCCACCTTGGAAGCTACCTTTGAGACGAGACCTTCTTGTTCAGGGTCCGTTCGAACATCCGAATCTGGTTTCACTCCAGCTGACTGCTTGGAGATTGAACGCTTGATTTTATCGAAGCGAGGGTTCTCAGATTCTGTTATCGATACTCTTGTTCAGGCCAGAAAGCCTGTAACTAGAAAGATTTACCACAAAATTTGGAAAAAATATATCTGTTGGTGTGAATCTAAAGGATTCCCTTGGGACAAGGTTAAGATTCCTAGGATTCTATCCTTCCTTCAAGAAGGATTGGAAAAAGGATTATCTGCAAGTTCCCTGAAGGGACAGATTTCTGCCTTGTCGGTGTTACTTCACAAAAAACTGGCTGCGGTGCCAGATGTTCAAGCCTTTGTTCAGGCTCTGGTTAGAATTAAGCCTGTTTACAAACCTTTGACTCCTCCTTGGAGTCTCAATTTAGTTCTTTCAGTTCTTCAGGGGGTTCCGTTTGAACCCTTGCATTCCGTTGATATTAAATTATTATCTTGGAAAGTTTTGTTTTTAGTTGCAATTTCTTCTGCCAGAAGAGTTTCAGAATTATCTGCTCTGCAGTGTTCTCCTCCTTATCTGGTGTTCCATGCAGATAAGGTGGTTTTACGTACTAAACCTGGTTTTCTTCCAAAAGTTGTTTCTAACAAAAACATTAACCAGGAGATTATCGTACCTTCTCTGTGTCCGAAACCAGTTTCAAAGAAGGAACGTTTGTTGCACAATTTGGATGTTGTTCGCGCTCTAAAATTCTATTTAGATGCTACAAAGGATTTTAGACAAACATCTTCCTTGTTTGTTGTTTATTCCGGTAAAAGGAGAGGTCAAAAAGCAACTTCTACCTCTCTCTCTTTTTGGATTAAAAGCATCATCAGATTGGCTTACGAGACTGCCGGACGGCAGCCTCCCGAAAGAATCACGGCTCATTCCACTAGGGCTGTGGTTTCCACATGGGCCTTCAAGAACGAGGCTTCTGTTGATCAGATATGTAGGGCAGCGACTTGGTCTTCACTGCACACTTTTACCAAATTTTACAAGTTTGATACTTTTGCTTCTTCTGAGGCTATTTTTGGGAGAAAGGTTTTGCAAGCCGTGGTGCCTTCCATTTAGGTGACCTGATTTGCTCCCTCCCTTCATCCGTGTCCTAAAGCTTTGGTATTGGTTCCCACAAGTAAGGATGACGCCGTGGACCGGACACACCTATGTTGGAGAAAACAGAATTTATGTTTACCTGATAAATTACTTTCTCCAACGGTGTGTCCGGTCCACGGCCCGCCCTGGTTTTTTAATCAGGTCTGATAATTTATTTTCTTTAACTACAGTCACCACGGTACCATATGGTTTCTCCTATGCAAATATTCCTCCTTAACGTCGGTCGAATGACTGGGGTAGGCGGAGCCTAGGAGGGATCATGTGACCAGCTTTGCTGGGCTCTTTGCCATTTCCTGTTGGGGAAGAGAATATCCCACAAGTAAGGATGACGCCGTGGACCGGACACACCGTTGGAGAAAGTAATTTATCAGGTAAACATAAATTCTGTTTTTCAGATGGGGGCCTTTCTAGTTATAGACAGAGCCTCATTCTGGGACTGTATAGGGGTTAAATGTAAAAACGGCTCCGGTTCCGTTAATTTAAGGGTTAAAGCTCTGAAATTTGGTGTGCAATACTTTTAATGCTTTAAGACACTGTGGTGAAATTTTGGTGAATTTTGAACAATTCCTTCATACGTTTTCACATATTCAGTAATAAAGTGTTTTCAGTTTGAAATTTAAAGTGACAGTAACGGTTTTATTTTAAAACTTTTTTTGTGCTTTGTTGACAAGTTTAAGCCTGTTTAACATGTCTGTACCATCAGATAAGCTATGTTCTATATGTATGAAAGCCAATGTGTCTCCCCATTTAAATTTATGTGATAATTGTGCCATAGTGTCCAAACAAAGTAAGGACAGTAATGCAACAGATAATGATATTGCCCAAGATGATTCCTCAGATGAGGGGAGTAAACCTGATACTACATCATCTCCTACTGTGTCTACACCAGTTATGCCCACACAGGAGGCCCCTAGTACATCTAGTGCGCCAATACTTATTACCATGCAACAATTAACGGCTGTAATGGATAACTCCATAGCAAATCTTTTATCCAAAATGCCTACTTATCAGAGAAAGCGCGATTGCTCTGTTTTAAACACTGAAGAGCAAGAGGACGCTGATGATAACTGTTCTGACATACCCTCACACCAATCTCAAGGGGCCATGAGGGAGGTTTTGTCTGATGGAGAAATTTCAGATTCAGGAAAAATTTCTCATCAAGCTGAACCTGATGTTGTGACATTTAAATTTAAATTAGAACATCTCCGCGCACTGCTTAAGGAGGTGTTATCTACTCTGGATGATTGTGACAATTTGGTCATTCCAGAGAAATTATGTAAGATGGACAAGTTCCTAGAGGTTCCGGTGCCCCCCGACGCTTTTCCTATACCCAAGCGGGTGGCGGACATAGTAAATAAAGAGTGGGAAAGGCCCGGCATACCTTTTGTTCCCCCCCCTATATTTAAGAAATTATTTCCTATAGTCGACCCTAGAATATAGCAGACAGTCCCCAAGGTCGAGGGGGCGGTTTCTACTCTAAACAAACGCACTACTATTCCTATCGAAGATAGTTGTGCTTTCAAAGATCCTATGGATAAGAAATTAGAGGGTTTGCTTAAAAAGATTTTTGTACAGCAAGGTTACCTTCTACAACCAATTTCATGCATTGTTCCTGTCACTACGGCAGCGTGTTTCTGGTTCGAGGAACTAGAAAAATCGCTCAGTAAAGAATCTTCGTATGAGGAGGTTATGGACAAAGTTCAAGCACTTAAATTGGCTAACTCTTTTGTTTTAGATGCCGCTTTGCAATTAGCTAGATTAGCGGCGAAAAATTCAGGGTTTGCTGTCGTGGCGCGCAGAGTGCTTTGGCTAAAGTCTTGGTCAGCGGATGTGTCTTCCAAGACAAAATTGCTTAACATTCCTTTCAAAGGTAAAACATTATTTGGACCTGATTTGAAAGATATTATTTCAGACATCACTGGGGGAAAGGGCCACGCCCTCCCACAGGATAGGTCTTTTAAGGCTAAAAATAAGCCTAATTTTCGTCCCTTTCGCAGAAACGGACCAGTCTCTAATTCTGTATCCTCTAAGCAAGAGGGTAATACTTCACAACCCAAACCAGCCTGGAAACCAATGCAAGGCTGGAACAAGGGTAAGCAGGCCAAGAAGCCTACCACTGCTACCAAAACAGCATGAAGGGATAGCCCCCGATCCGGGACCGGATCTAGTGGGGGGCAGACTTTCTCTCTTTGCTCAGGCTTGGGCAAGAGATGTTCAGGATCCTTGGGCGCTAGAAATAGTTTCTCAAGGTTATCTCCTGGAATTCAAGGAACTACCCCCAAGGGGAAGGTTCCACAGGTCTCAATTATCTTCAAACCAAATAAAGAGACAGGCATTCTTACATTGTGTAGAAGACCTGTTAAAGATGGGAGTGATACATCCAGTTCCAATAAGAGAACAAGGAATGGGATTTTATTTCAATCTGTTCATAGTTCCCAAAAAAGAGGGAACATTCAGACCAATTTTGGATCTAAAGATCCTAAACAAATTTCTCAGGGTACCATCGTTCAAAATGGAAACTATTCGAACGATCCTACCTACTATCCAGGAAAATCAATTTATGACTACCGTGGATTTAAAGGATGCGTACCTACATATTCCTATCCACAAGGAACATCATCAGTTCCTAAGGTTCGCTTTTCTGGACAAGCATTACCAGTTTGTGGCACTTCCATTCGGATTAGCCACTGCTCCAAGGATTTTCACAAAGGTACTAGGGTCCCTTCTAGCGGTTCTAAGACCAAGGGGCATTGCAGTAGTACCTTACTTGGACGACATCCTGATTCAAGCGTCGTCCCTGTCAAAAGCAAAGGCTCATACGGACATCGTCCTAGCCTTTCTCAGATCTCACGGATGGAAGGTGAACAAAGAAAAAAGTTCTCTGTCCCCGTCAACAAGAGTTCCCTTCTTGGGAACAATAATAGATTCCTTAGAAATGAGGATTTTTCTGACAGAGGTCAGAAAATCAAAACTTCTAAGCTCTTGTCAAGTACTTCACTCTGTTCCTCGTCCTTCCATAGCGCAGTGCATGGAAGTAATAGGATTGATGGTTGCAACAATGGACATAGTTCCTTTTGCACGAATTCATCTAAGACCATTACAACTGTGCATGCTCAGACAGTGGAATGGGGATTATACAGACTTGTCTCCGACGATTCAAGTAGATCAAAAGACCAGAGATTCACTCCGTTGGTGGCTGACCCTGGACAATCTGTCACAGGGAATGAGCTTCCGCAGACCAGAGTGGGTCATTACCACGACCGACGCCAGCCTAGTGGGCTGGGGCGCGGTCTGGGAATCCCTGAAAGCTCAGGGTCTATGGTCTCGGGAAGAGTCTCTTCTCCCGATAAACATTCTGGAACTGAGAGCGATATTCAATGCTCTCAGAGCTTGGCCTCAACTAGCAAAGGCCAAATTCATAAGGTTTCAGTCAGACAACATGACGACCGTTGCATATATCAATCATCAGGGGGGAACAAGGACTTCCCTGGCGATGAAAGAAGTGACCAAGATAATTCAATGGCGGAGAATCACTCCTGCCACTTGTCTGCGATCCACATCCCAGGAGTGGAAAATTGGGAAGCGGATTTTCTGAGTCGTCAGACATTCCATCCGGGGGAGTGGGAACTCCATCCGGAAATCTTTGCCCAAATAACTCAATTATGGGGCATTCCAGACATGGATCTGATGGCGTCTCGTCAGAACTTCAAGGTTCCTTGCTACGGGTCCAGATCCAGGGATCCCAAGGCGACCCTAGTAGATGCACTAGTAGCACCTTGGACCTTCAACCTAGCTTATGTATTCCCACCGTTTCCTCTCATCCCCAGGCTGGTAGCCAGGATCAATCAGGATAGGGCCTCAGTGATCTTGATAGCTCCTGCGTGGCCACGCAGGACTTGGTATGCAGACCTGGTGAATATGTCATCGGCTCCACCATGGAAGCTACCTTTGAGACAGGACCTTCTTGTTCAGGGTCCATTCGAACATCCGAATCTGGTTTCCCTCCAACTGACGGCTTGGAGATTGAACGCTTGATTTTATCAAAGCGTGGGTTTTCAGATTCTGTAATAGATACTCTGATTCAGGCTAGAAAGCCTGTAACTAGAAAAATTTACCATAAAATATGGAAAAAATATATCTGTTGGTGTGAATCTAAAGGATTCCCATGGAACAAGATAAAAATTCCTAAGATTCTATCCTTTCTACAAGAAGGTTTGGAGAAAGGATTATCTGCAAGTTCTCTGAAGGGACAGATCTCTGCTTTATCTGTTTTACTTCACAAAAGACTGGCAGCTGTGCCAGATGTTCAAGCATTTGTTCAGGCTCTGGTTAGGATCAAGCCTGTTTACAGACCTTTGACTCCTCCCTGGAGTCTAAATCTAGTTCTTTCAGTTCTTCAAGGGGTTCCGTTTGAACCCTTACATTCCGTAGATATTAAGTTATTATCTTGGAAAGTTTTGTTTTTGGTTGCAATTTCTTCTGCTAGAAGAGTTTCAGAGTTATCTGCTCTGCAGTGTTCTCCGCCCTATCTGGTGTTCCATGCAGATAAGGTGGTTTTGCGTACTAAGCCTGGTTTTCTTCCGAAAGTTGTTTCCAACAAAAATATTAACCAGGAGATAGTTGTACCTTCTTTGTGTCCGAATCCAGTTTCAAAGAAGGAACGTTTGTTACACAATTTGGACGTAGTCCGTGCTCTAAAATTCTATTTAGAGGCTACTAAAGATTTCAGCCAAACATCTTCCTTGTTTGTTGTTTATTCTGGTAAAAGGAGAGGTCAAAAAGCGACTTCTACCTCTCTTTCCTTTTGGCTTAAAAGCATTATCCGATTGGCTTATGAGACTGCCGGACGGCAGCCTCCTGAAAGAATCACAGCTCACTCCACTAGGGCTGTGGCTTCCACATGGGCCTTCAAGAACGAGGCTTCTGTTGACCAGATATGTAAGGCAGCGACTTGGTCTTCACTGCACACTTTTGCCAAATTTTACAAATTTGATACTTTTGCTTCTTCGGAGGCTATTTTTGGGAGAAAGGTTTTGCAAGCCGTGGTGCCTTCCATTTAGGTGACCTGATTTGCTCCCTCCCTTCATCCGTGTCCTAAAGCTTTGGTATTGGTTCCCACAAGTAAGGATGACGCCGTGGACCGGACACACCAATGTTGGAGAAAACAGAATTTATGCTTACCTGATAAATTACTTTCTCCAACGGTGTGTCCGGTCCACGGCCCGCCCTGGTTTTTTAATCAGGTCTGATGAATTATTTTCTCTAACTACAGTCACCACGGTATCATATGGTTTCTTCTATATATATTTCCTCCTGTCCGTCCGTCGGTCGAATGACTGGGGTGGGCGGAGCCTAGGAGGGATCATGTGACCAGCTTTGCTGGGACTCTTTGCCATTTCCTGTTGGGGAAGAGAATATCCCACAAGTAAGGATGACGCCGTGGACCGGACACACCGTTGGAGAAAGTAATTTATCAGGTAAGCATAAATTCTGTTTTTGTGTTTGTGTGTTTGCTTTCTGTCCATTGGAGAAGTTTGCCTTTTCTATGAAATCCTCTTCTTGCATTAAAAAAACATTACTTTGGTGTGACACCATAACTTACTGCACCGGGTGACACCAACCCTAAAGTAAGAATAAAGGGAATATTTTCTACAAAGAAGGTAACACTTTGATATACTTGGTTGACGACAAAATAAAACGTATTGCCAAAATGTTTTTTTTCCTTATAGAGAATAGTATGTTTTTATTATGACCCTTTAATAAAAATGATTGCAATATCTATTCACCATTTAAAAAAAAAAAATTTAACCTTTTTTTATTTCATTTTTTCCCATTTTATTTGTGCTATGTCCATTACTTCCTTTTACAACACCACAAGGGGACTTTGGTCTCTACAAAAAGGCAGAGTAGCAGGTTTTTTGTTTAGTGTTGCTAAAAGACATCTAATCTAGCTATAATCAATTTATTGCCCATGTTTAGGGCTTCTGTGGCAAAATTTCTGTAATGCCTGCTATGTTTATATAATTATATGCAGTGTCTACATTGAGAATTTCTAAGTGCTCATTTTGCAAAAAAACAAGTTGCCGTTTAACACAGTCTATTTACTTGGATTTAACATTTGTTTTCTATTAAAGGAGCACTGTTTCATATCCCTTTTAAAGTGTACAGGTCCTGATGTTGAAATATTGCACTTTATTACAAAGTATGCGCATCAGTATTTTTCTATTCCTGTTAAATGTAGAGGGAAAAAAAAAATAACTGCATTTATTTTTCTTTCTCTTTACAGATAGCATCAGTTTTAAGCAACACAAATGCAGGCGATAAGGAGCCTGAGGTAAGAATTCATGTTTTCTCTTTGTTAAGATTATATTATCCAACATCGACAGAAGCGGTTTTATCTGCAGGTTTTATTTGTGATAACTTCATAATGCAATCTTCTTCTATTTTTTTTTATTGAGCAGTAAGCACTTGTCAGCAGTCTACTCTTATCGGCTGCTTCCTTTATCACTCTGTTTTTATCCTACATCTAGTTTAGAATTTATATTTATGAACAAAATATCAGTTGTTGAATATACTGGAAATCTCAAGGTCTATTACTTTTTGAAAGGCTTGAACTCCAGCAGTATAAACAATCGGAAAACTAAATTAGTACACTAAGGACATGCAGACTCTATATTTGTGATATTTTAGTTGCCAAGATGTGCTATGTGAGAATTGTAAAGTTAAAACTTAAATTGATATTAAAATTAAAGGATAATTGAACTCCTAAGTGCACATACAATAGCATGGTTACTATTCACCATGCTGCTATTTTACCTCTTGTACTTGCAGCTCTCTTCAAAGCTATTCTTATTTTGACCCTTCATAAGTGCCACTTGAAGTGAAGTGTTCTGCGTCTTTACAGTGGGCGCCGGATCTTGGAATTTAAGTATCTTGTACCATGTGACAGAATTTGTGTACAAGTCTGATCATGCACTTCAGTTTAGAGTGCACAATATAGCGAGGGAGCTCTGCATTTCTCTATATGATTCCTTGCACAATATGCAGTTATATGCACGTGCCAAGATGGTGGCTCCCAGTAGAAAGATGCAGATCTTTGCCAACTGGCCTCTGTAATGGGTTAAAATAAGAGAACTAATTTAAAGAGAGCTGCAGGCACATGCGTGTAAACAATAGCAGGGTGAGTAATAAACATGCTACTGTAGTTGTACCAAGCAGTTTAATATCACTTTAATAGGAAGTGCATCCTTGTGCACATCCCTAGGGATTAGTTGCTCAACACTTTCAAAGCTCTAGTGGTGGTGATGGTCACACCCTTTACAAGCTCAAACTATTTTTTTCATTACAGGAGCATCCATTTAAAAAAAATTATATTTAATATTCAAACCTCTGGTACAAGGGTGGCAAACTGGCATTATTTGCAAAGAAATGGTTAGTGTTACCAAAGAATATAACATTAAAAGACACGCCATACAATTGCCAAACGGCAATATCAAGAAATGCACATAGTGTGTGGCCCGCGTGAATTGCACTTGTATGGAAAATGGCTCACGACTCAAATACATTTGACACCCCTGCTCTGGTATATTTGCTAGTTCAGTCTATCACTTTTTGTAAAAATACCTATTGATCCCTGTGATAGTGATTTACATCTTGTAAAACTCCTTAAACCACCATGGAATGTATTAAATTAACTGTTTTGTAAACCACCTGAATTAAGTCAGACTGAACCTAAATTTCCTCCACATCAAAAGTTACCTAACACTGCAAATTCTTATTAAAGGGACAGTCAACACCAGAATTTTTGTTGTTTAAAAAGATAGATAATCCCTTTATTACCCATTCCCCAGTTTTTTGCAAAACCAACACTGTTATATTAGTACACTTTTTACTTCTGTTACTAACTTGTATCTAAGCATCTTCTGACCACTCCTAATCACATGACTTTTAGTTATTTTGCATATAGTTGCATTTTAGCCAATTAGTGCAGTGTCTGCCACTAGCCACGGGCGTGATCACAATGCTATCTATATGGCCTACATGAGCTTGCTCTCCCCTGCTGTGAAAAGTAAATAAAATAGAGGCGGCCTTCAAGGGCTTAGAAATTATCATATGCACCTTCCTAGGTTTGCTTTCAACTAGAATACCAAGAGAACAAAGCAAAATTGTTGATAAAAGTAAATTGGAAAGTTGTTTAAAATTACATGCCCTATTTGAAAAATAAGTTTTTTTTGGACTTGACTGTGCCTTTAATGTTCTATCCGTTATATTAGTTTGAAGGGTAATGCATCTGATGTATTATCCTTTTTCTCTTATGCTTTTTTTAATAATTGCTGTAAATTGACAAATGTTTTACTGTAATCAAACTAACACCTTTCTTGCTGCATGCTTTGCAAAACAAATGTATACTTGGGTTAAAAAATAGAATTAACATCATTCTAACACTATTAATAGTAACACACCTGGTGCATATGTTGTCATGAGAAGGAAATGTCGTCATAACATTTTAATTATGCGTAGTAAAAAGCTAAAAAAACAACAACCACTTGCGTTATATAATGATTTATTTTACCCCATATTCCTGTAATTTACCTCACCCTTTTCCCTCCACTTCCTGGCAGGAATTGTAAGTGCATAACTCTGGCACACACACTGATTGTTTAATACTTATAGAAGGTCATTAATGTCTGTCCATAAATCCCCTCAGCATAGACTTTAAGAGGCTTTTAAAAGGGTATGTCCCTAGAACCTAAAAGAATGTATATATATTTTTTTAACAATGCCATTCGTTTGCCTGGCACAATTTTGATTTATGCTAGATTTGTTGTAATCATCTTCTACACAACTTTAAAGGGATATAAAATGCAAATGTTTTTCTTACATGATTCAAATAGAACATAACATTTTAAACAACTTTCCAACGTACTTCTGTTATGAAGTCCTATTCGATTCTTGTTATCCTTTGTTGAAAAGCAGCAATGTAAGTTCAGGAGCGTGCACGTGTGTGCAACACTATATGGCAGCAGTTTTGCAAGAATGTTAGGCTTTAGAAGGCAGCACTATTTCCTGTCATGTAGCGCTCCAAATGCGCATGCTACCTATCTAGATATCTCTTCAACAAAGAATAACATAACTAAGCAAATTTGATAATAAAAGTAAATTGGAAACTTTTAAAATTGTATTCTCTATCTGAATCATGAAAGAAAAAAAAAAAAGGGGTATTGTGTCCCTTTAAACTAGGAGGGGTTTCATGCCTCTGCAAAATAGTGGTACTTCTCTTTGGTCAAATTGTAATTGTTCTTGTGCAGGTCATCAACTTCAGAATAAGCTGTACGTCCCTGCTTTCTTTTCTCAAACTCATTATTTAGTTATAGATTTTACACACTAGGGTGTTTCACCTCTACTTTGCTGTTGCATTACATGAACAATTGCAATGAAAAAATGTCAGATTTTGATTTGTCGATCCCCCCCCCCCCAGTCTTTCTGTATTGTTTTGCCAATGCTAAATGTTTACACTTGTTTTTGTGCCAAATGTATTATTGAGAGGCCATTACTTTAACAATTGTCTTTTGTCTGTGCTTTGGCTTACCAGGATATAACATTTCTAGTTGCGGATGCAAATGTAGTTCTAGTCTGTGATGACTTTAGCTTGATATACTGGTCTTCTGATGGCGTCGTCACTGTAGGTTTGTGTGGTCTTGCTTTTAATAAAATTGATCTGGATTCCAAAAATCGTGTGGGTTGTACGGCCCACTTAGAAATATTTAACAGTATGCCCACCTTTCTTTGAATTAGCACTAGTAGAAGCGCTAGCAGAATCATACTATTAAAATGGATATCAGGTTTTTATTCTTATCATTTATTTGTATGGTGCCACCAAATTTCAAAGAACAGCACATAAGTAGGTTTTTACAGTGACAAAAGATTCACTATTGATACATCACATATAAGAGCTTACGGACTATTGGTTCAGGCTGGGAGACATGAGATTTTGGTGGTTTGTCACATGGATTATAGTTGCTGCAGCAAGACGAGGCGGTTCACGATTTATTTTGGTTAGGATGAAGGGGAAGAATCCGAGGAGAGATTGTAAAAGATGAAGCTTGTGCTAGAAGTTTACCCTTTAAATGAATTATGCAGTTTCTCTTTAGTTTTTTAAAAGAAAATGATGCATAAATGTTGTGTGAGCAGGGTATTTACATAAATTGCAATATTACATAGAGACTTAAAAAAGTGATAATCATTTGTCTGTGTTAAATTATGTATTAACCAATTACATTTCACTACTTTTTAATGATCAAATAAAACCAATGGATTGTGAATGTTTGATCCAATGTATAATTGTTTGTAGCTTAATAGATATGCACTAGGGCTGTTGCTTCTGTTGCTGACTTTAGCTACGATCCAAAGCACAGAAAGGGTGAGTTTAGCACCCTTTGTTTTTTTTTTTTTTAAAGAAACTCATCACTGAAAGTCCAGTTTATTTTTGGTGATGGTAAACGCCCGGATTTACCATCACTTTAACAACTTTAGGAATTAATCACAAATTATTAATCTCTGTTCTAATATTCTTTGGCTCAAGGTGGAGTTGTTGAATTACACGTGCTCCCAGAAATGTGCACCTGGGTAACTGCATCATATAATTTACAAAGTTCCAATTTAAAAGAAAACTCAAACGTATATGAAATCCTTTGAGATTTTTTTTTAAAAATATTCCATGTTGTTGATTCATTATTATTCCCCATCTTGAGTTTTTTTTTTTTTTTATTTAAATCTTTCCTAATGTGATTCTCTCTCCCCCTGCTTTTATTCTTTTAACTCTTCATATCTTCTCTGATGCAAAAACAAAGGTTTTGAAAGAAACTGATCAAGCAAGTGAAAGTGATGAGGAAGGAAATCAGGCAGCTGAAGATCTGTTCTTGGGGGAGGTACTTATCTATTTCTGCACATTATCTTCAGGCACTCTCCATATCTATATAGCTTGGGCTGTGGGGAAACAAAACAATCACAGAACAGTGTTGTGATTTGCTGGTGAACACTTATTCTTTACTAGGTTTGGACAAAAAAAAAACATCTACTGGTGACCAAATTATTTAAGAGCAATTCAAAGAGTGCTTTTCAGGAGATCTTTTATCCATGATAGGCAAAATTTGTTCTTTCATTATTCAAGCAGAGCATGCACTAAAAAAACAACAACAAAAAACTGCCAATTTACATTTATAAAATTTGCTGTGTTCTGATAGAATGCTTTATCTTGGTAGGTAGTGTGCAAGTGTCCAGAACACTATATGGCAGGTGTTTGTGCAAACATTGCTGCTATCTAGTGTTCTTACAAATGTAGAACATTGTTAAAAGCATGCTAGCAAATCATGTTTTTGAACAAATCATTCAAAGGGAACAAAGTCAATTTGATTTATAGAAATATAATGGAAAGTGTACACTATCGGATTTTGTGTCTCATGTCCATTTAAGTATACTACAATCAATTTTACACGCCAAAGCTCTTGGAAAATTGTCATTAACTATAAGCCTTATAAATATATACAGTAAAGATATAATCATGTATGCCAAGCCCTTATTAGCAATTTCCTTTTGCTATACTTTGAGATGTAACTACATAAAAAAAAAAAAAGAAATAACGATTAACATTCTATTTTTAGCAACCTTCAAATTTGGATAAAGCAGTTAATGTTCGTCCTGTTGATAAAGGTGAAAAGTTAAGCATTTCAGTAAGTGGAGGTAAGTTGCACTGTGTTGATTATCTTGAAAAACATTTTTAATTTGAGGATATAGAATAGTGTCCGTTTAATTTGCAATGTAGTTTAGCTATTTTTAATTTATTTTAATCTAAAATACTTATTTTTAGATGAATTTTTTTATTTTATTTATTAAAGTCTTCCAACTCAACCAGCAAAATAATAATAATACATGCACCACAATACATTACAATTCAAAATAATAGCACATGAAACACAATATATAAAGTAGTGTTAAAGAATACCTTGCTTGCATACGAGGGCAACATAGTTTGACCCATCTGTTTCCTTATGTTAGATTAAAGGAAGACTTCCTTTATAACAGATAGGACTCGACACAAAAGGAGAAAGAATGATAAGAGTACCTATCTTAAAGAGGAGAGAAAGAAAAAGAGAGAAAGAAGAAGAAGAAAAGTATAAATTGAGCACTCGCAGGAATTTCTATTTATTAAGTCCAACTTCCTAGCAGGCCCTAACTTCCATGGCCCTTCTCGTTTGCATCCTTACAGAGTCTTCCCAGATTAGCCATTCCTCCCAAACTTTTAGAAATTCTTGTCTCTTGTCTAACAGAGACGATGCAATGTTCTCCATTTGGTAATAGTACCTGATTTTGTTTAGGATAACATCGTAGTGGGGGACTGATGTTTTCCAAAATTTAGCAATCACTGTCCTAACAGCAGTACATATTATACCTACTAATTTTAATGATTGTCTGTGTAGCCCCTCAATAGGGAAATGTAGGAGGGCCTGTTCCATATTTAGTTTGATCCTTCTGTTAAAGATTTTACTTAATAGCTCGGAGGTGGCGTCCCAAATTTCTAAAATACTTATTTTTATGGTTTCCTTTTTTAGTATGTTTTTATGCAGAATGGAAAATTTTGTTTGTACACATTTCTAAAACTAAGATAACTTATCTTAGATGGAAATAAGATTTTAAGGGGACACAAGTAATTTTTTAAATAAACAGTATTTTTGCTCTTACGTCATTTAACACATCCATCTCCTTTCTGCTTTGAAATGTTGTAAACCAAGGAAATAGAATTATGTGTAAGATGATGCAATTCTCCTTTTTTTTTTTTTTTTTAGTGGCAGCGTTGCATTTGTTAATTATCTCCACACTAATCTTATGTGTTAGGTTATTTAATTCATAACTGCAGTATTTTCATTTTAATATCTATCTACCATCACTTCAGATGTGGATGGACTCATCACACAGGCTCTGCTAACTGGTAACTTTGAAAGCGCTGTGGAACTCTGCCTTCACGATAACCGCATGGCTGATGCTATCATACTTGCCATAGCCGGAGGCCCGGATCTTCTGGATAAAACACAAAGAAAATACTTTGCAAAGACCCAGAGCAAAATAACAAGGGTATGTATGCAGTCTGAATATTTATTTGGTGTGTATTGTATTTTTATATCTACTTAGCAGATATCTGAAAATATGCTTTTTCTTATTCCAGTGCTTGAATAACTTTCTATACAATATGTACACATCACGAAAACCAAATATTTGTGGCCTAGCTACTAGGAAAATTGTCAAGCTATGGTATTTACCAAAGGTGGCAAAGCTTTCTGAGAGTTTGTGTCCAAATTGAAACTTGAGTTCTTATGGTACCCTTTTATGTAAATTTTAAAGGGACATTTAACAAATGATTAACATTAGTTATTCTTGTATATTCATATTATGCCAACATTTAAAACTTGCTGATATATAGCATGAATTTATAAGAAGAATAAAATACTGTGTTCTGCAGTCAAGTGACACCAACCTACAAATTAATGCATTTAACTTGGCATTCATGAGCTCAGGTGCTCAGATTTTTGAGTAATAATCTTTTCAAACTGTTTGAAATATATTTGTATTTCTATCATGTAATTGGCAAGAGTCCATGAGCTAGTGACGTATGGGATATACAATCCTACCAGGAGGGGCAAAGTTTCCCAAACCGCAAAATGCCTATAAATACACCCCTCACCACACCCACAATTCATTTTTTACAAACTTTGCCTCCTATGGAGGTGGTGAAGTACGTTTGTGCTTAGATTCTACGTTGAAATGCGCTTCTCCAGCATTTTGAAGCCAGATTCCTCTCAGAGTACAGTGAATGTCAGAGGGATGTGAAGGGAGTATCACCTATTGAATGCAATGGTTTTCCTCATGGGGATCTATTTCATAGGTTCTCTGTTATCGGTCGTAGAGATTCATCTCCTACCTCCCTTTTCAGATCGACGATATACTCTCATATTTCATTACCTCTACTGATAACTGTTTCAGTACTGGTTTGGCTATCTGCTATATGTGGATGGGTGTCTTTTGGTAAGTATGATTTCATTACTTAAGACACTCTCAGCTATGGTTTGGCACTTTATGTATTAATATAAAGTTCTAAATATATGTATTGTTCCTATATTTGCCATGAGTCGGGTTCATGCATATTTCCTTTGCAGCCTGTCAGTTTCATATTTGGGAAAAGCATTTTTTAGGAAAAATATTTCTTACCTGGGGTATAGTCTTTTTTTCCAAATTGACTGTTTTTCATTAAATTTCGCTGGCAAAATTAGGCTTGCGAGGGCGCAAAATGCCAAAGTATTTCATTCTTGGCGCAAGAGTTTTTGGCGCAAAGTTACATTTGATGACGCAAAATTCATCATTTACGACGTCTTAGTTGACGCCGAGTTCCTTTCACAAGGTTGCGTCTTCAATGACGCTAGTGTGTCGTTTCCGGATGTTAGCGCCAAAAAAAGTTCTGTTTGCATTGTGCGTCATACTTGACGCCAAATATTTTCATTATTTAAAACCCCATTCCTATATGCCTCTTGCCTTTTCTCTATCAGAGGGCTATGCTGTTTGCATTTTTTTTCCCATTCCTGAAACTGCCATATAAGGAAATTAATAATTTTTTTTTCTCTTACATTTGCAAGATGTCTCAATCTGATCCTGTCTCAGAAGCCACTGTTGGAACCCTGCTGCCTGATAACAGTTCTACCAAACCTAAGTGCATTTGTTGTAAATTTGTAGAGATTATATCTCCAGCTGTGGAATGTAATAGTTGTCATGATAAGCTTTTACATGCAGAAAATGTGTCCATCAGTAATAGTACATTGCCTTATGTTCCTTCAACATCTAATGTACAAGATATACCTGTGAATTTAAAAGATTTTATTGCTGATGCAATTTTAGAAGGCTTTGTCTGCCATCCCGCCTTCTAATAAACGTAAAAGGTCTTTTAAAACTTCTCATAAAGTTGATGAAATTTCAAATGACTGCCAACATACTGAATTATCCTCCTCTGACGAGGATCTATCTGATTCAGAAGATCCTTCCTCAGATATTGACACTGACAAATCTACTTATTTATTTAAAATGGAGTATATTTGTTCTTTGTTAAAAGAAGTGTTGATGACATTGGATATTGAGGAAACTAGTCCTCTTGATGTTAAAACTAGTAGACGTTTAAATTCTGTTTATAAACCTCCTGCGGTTACTCCTGAGGTTTTTCCAGTTCCTGATGCTATTTCTGATATGATTTCTAAGGAATGGAATAGGCCTGGTACTTTTATTCCGTCTTCAAGGTTTTAAAAAAATTGTATCCTCTGCCAGCAGTTAGATTGGAGTTTTGGGAAAAGATCCCCAAAGTTGTTGAGACTATTTCTACTCTTGCTAAACGTACTACTATGGAAGATAGTACTTCCTTTAAAGACCCTTTAGATAGGAAACTTGAATTCTATCTAAGGAAAGCCTATTTATATTCTGGTCATCTGCTCAGGCCTGCAATTTCTTTGGCTGATGTTGCATCAATTTTTTGGTTGGAAAGTTTAGCGCTGCAGGAAACGGATACTGATTTGTCTAGCATTGTTCGCTTGCTTCAACATGCTAATCATTTTATTTGTGATGCCATTTTTGATATCATCAAAATTGATGTTAAATCTATGTCTTTAGCTATTTTAGCTAGGAGAGCTTTGTGGCTTAAATCTTGGAATGCTGGCATGGTATCCGTCTAGATTGCTATCTTTCTTTCCAAGGTAATAAGTTATTTGGTTCTCAGTTGGATTCAATTATTTAAACTGTCACTGGGGGGAAGGAAGTTTTTTGCCTCAGGATAAAAGACCTATGGGTAAATCTAAAGCTTCTAACCGTTTTCGTTCCTTTCGACAAAATAAGGAACAGAAACCTAATCCTTCCCCCAAGGAATCTGGTTCCAATTGGAAACCTTCTTCAAGTTGGAGTAAATCCAAAACATTTAAGAAATCAAAGCCAGCCCCCAAGTCTGCATGAAGGTACTGCCCTCATTCCAGCTCAGCTGGTAGGGGGCAGATTAAGGTTCTTCCAAAAAATGGGGCAGATTCTGTCCAAAATCAATGGATTCAGAGTATTGTCTCTCTAGGGTACCACATAGGATTCAGATTAAGACCTCCTGTGAGAAGATTTTTCCTCTCATGCATCCCAGCAAATCCAGTAAAGGCTCAGGCTTTCCTGAAGTGTGTTTCAGACCTGGAGCTTTCAGGGGTAATCATACCAGTTCCGTTTCAGGAACAGGGTGTGGGGTTTTATTCAAATCTATTCATTGTCCCAAATAGAAAATTCATTCAGGCCAGTTCTGGATCTGAAAATTTTGAATCGTTATGTAAGAGTGCCAACTTTCAAAATGGTGACTATAAGGACTATTCTTCCTTTTGTTCAGCAAGGGCATTATATGTCCACAATAGACTTACAGGATGCATATCTTCATATTCCGATTCATCCAGATCATTTTCAGTTTCTGAGATTCTCTTTTCTAGACAAGCATTACCAATTTGTCACTCTTCCATTTGGCCTAGCGACAGCTCCATGAATCTTTTCAAAAGTTCTCGGTGCCCTACTCTCTGTAATCCGAGAACGGGGTATTGCGGTGTTTCCTTATTTGGGCGATATCTTGGTACTATCTCAGTCTTTACATTCTGCAGAATCTCACACAAATCAACTAGTGTTGTTTCTTCAAAGACATGGTTGGAGGATCAATTTACCAAAAAGTTCTTTGATTCCTCAGACAAGGGTCACCTTTTTAGGTTTCCAGATAAATTCAGTGTCCATGACTCTGTCTCTAACAGACAAGAGAAGATTAAAATTGGTTATAGCTGGTCGGAACCTTCAGTCTCAATCATTCCCTTCAGTAGCTATGTGCATGGAAGTTTTAGGTCTCATGACTATAGCATCAGACGCAATCCCCTTTGCTCATTTTCACATGAGACCTCTCCAACTGAACCAATGGTGCAGGGATTATACAAAGGTATCCCAATTAATATCCTTAAATCCCAGTGTTAGACTATCTCTGACTTGGTGGTTAGATCACCATCGTATAGTTCTAGGGGCTTCTTTTGTTTGTCCAACCTGGACTGTAATCACAACAGATGCAAGTCTTTCAGGTTGGGGAGCTGTCTGGGTATCTCTGACAGCACAAAGGGGTTTTGGAAATCTCTATTGGTGAGATTACCAATAAATATTTTGGAACTCCGTGCGATTTTCAGGGCTCTTTAGGTTTGGCCTCTGTTGAAGAGAAAACCTTTCATTTGTTTTCAGACAGACAATATCTCAACTGTGGCATATGTCAATCATCAGGGTGGGACTCACAGTCCCCAAGTTATGAAAGAAGTATCTCGGATACTTGCTTGGGCGGAATCCAGCTCCTGTCTAATTTCTGCGGTTCATATCCCAGGTATAGACAATTGGGAAGCAGATTATCTCAGCCGTCAGACTTTACATCTAAAGGAGTGGTCCCTCAATCCGGATGTGTTTTCTCAGATTGTTCAGACATGGGGTCTTCCAGAAATAGATCTGATGGCTTCTCATCTAAACAAGAAACTTCCCAGGTATCTGTCCTGGTCCAGGGATCCTCAGGCGGAAGCTGTGGATGCGTTGACAGTTCCTTGGTGTTACCAACCTGCTTATATTTTCCTGCCTCTAGTTCTTCTTCCAAAAGTGATCTCCAAAATCATCATGGAACAATAGTTTGTGTTGCTGGTAGCTCCAGCATGGCCTCACAGGTTCTGGTATGCGCATCTTGTTCGATTGTCCAGTTGCCAACCTTGGCCACTTCCATTAAGGCTAGACCTTCTATCTCAAGGTCCGTTTTTCCATCAGGATCTCAAATCATTAAATTTGAAGGTATGGAAATTGAATGCCTAGTGCTTAGTCATAGAGGTTTCTCTGACCCAGTGATTAATACTATTAACAACATTAATAGAGAAATTGTTGTCCCTTCTTTGTGTCCTAATCCTAAGAATTCTTTGGAGAGATCCTTACATTCTTTGGATGTGGTAAGAGCTTTGAAATATTATGTCGAAGGTACTAAAGATTTCAGGAAGACTTCTAGTTTATTTGTTATCGTTTCTGGTTCCAGGAAAGGTCAGAAGGCTTCTGCCTTTTCCTTGGCATCTTGGTTAAAGCTTTTGATTCATCAAGCTTATTTGGAGTCGGGTCAAGCCCCACCTCAGAGAGTTACAGCTCATTCTACTAGATCAGTCTCTACTTTGTGGGCTTTTAAGAATGAAGCTTCAGTTGATTCAGTTTTGCAAAGCAGCAACTTGGTCTTCTTTGCATACATTTACTAAATTCTACCGTTTTGATGTATTTGCTTCTTCGGAAGCAGTTTTTGGTAGAAAAGTTCTTCAGGCAGCTATTTCAGTTTGACTCTTATGCTTATGTTTTAAGTTTTTTTTCTTTCATTTATGAGGAAAAACTTATTTTTCTGTTTGTGGATTTATTTTTTTCAGCTGAAAAAATGGCTGTTTATTTTATCCCTCCCTCTCTAGTGACTCTTGTGTGGAGTTCCACATCTTGGGTGTTGCTATCCCATACATCACTAGCTCATGGACTCTTGCCAATTACATGAAAGAAAACATAATTTATTTAAGAACTTACCTGATACATTCATTTTTCATATTGGCAAGAGTCCATGAGGCCCACCTTTTTTATGGTGGTTATGATTTTTTTTGTATAAAGCACAATTATTTCCAAATTCCTTCTTTGATGCTTTTTACTCCTTTCTTTATCACCCCACTACTTGGCTATTCGTTAAAGTGAATTGTGGGTGTGGTGAGGGGTGTATTTATAGGCATTTTGAGGTTTGGGAAACTTTGCCCCTCCTGGTAGGATTGTATATCCCATATGTCAGTAGCTCATGGACTCTTGCCAATATGAAAGAAATTAATTTATCAGGTAAGTTCTTACATAAATTATGTTTTTTGCACTTTTTTTTTGTTAATTTGCACACTTAAGGTTCAGAAACATTAGGAAAAAAATAATTTTGCTGTGATCTAAAGGTCACAAAAACATCCTGGGAGGGAGGGGGGTCAAGTGACCTCCAGTTTGTCCTGGCTTAGAATGTAGAAAAAAAGTTTGCGGTCATTGAGTTTTAAAATCTGATTAGAGTGAAAGTCAATCCCAGCATTTTACAAATGCTAGGATTGACTATTGAAACAAATAAAGATGACTTTCATTTATGAAGTATAAGATACCTCATGTAGAAAGCTCTTTTTTTATTTGTTTCAATTGATCGCCGTTCTTAGCTGCTACGGCAACCCACGGCTAAAAATATTTTTTGCTAAGAGGTGACGTTTTCACCTCTTAGCCAATAGCCATGCGGTAAATCCAGCTTGGCGCCCATGGGAGCCGAATTTACCACATGGCTATTGGCTAAGAGGTAAAAACGTCACCTCTTAGCAAAACATTTTTTTTAGTCGTGGGCTGCTGTAGCAACGAAGAACGGCGATCGATTGAAACAACTAAAAGGAGCTTTCAACATGGAGTATCTTATACTTCATGAATGAAAGTCCCCTTTATTTGGTTCAATAGTCAATCCTAGCGTTTGTAAAATGCTAGAATTGACTTTCACTTTAAAATTATCAAAAAATTAATGATTAGTTAAGGTTATTCAATCTTTGATAATGAACAGAATTTTTTTTTCTGTCGTTTTTTGTTACACGATAGTTGAATAATTGTTTTATCTGTTAGATATGTATTTTCTAGGAATATTTCCTGTTTGTTAATAATTTGGCTTTCTCTCCCAGCTGATCACCGCTGTAGTGACCAATAACTGGAATGAGATTGTTCAGTCATGTGCTCTTAACAACTGGAGGGAAGCCCTGGCTGCAGTGTTGACCTATGCCAAGCCAGACGAGTTTGCATCTTTATGTGGTACGGATCTCAGTATAAAGAAGTACAATAGTTTTTTTCACAGTTTGATTTGATGTTAAAGTGATGGTAATTCATATCTTGTGTGAAACGCTAGGATTTACCAGTGGAACAAATAAAGGGGGCTTTCAGTCATTACATTAAGTATAAAATACTTAATGCTGAAAGTTTATTTGTCTGAAGCGTTTCCGCACTGAGCACCTCAGGCACCCCACGGCAGAACGCTATTTTGCTCTGAGTTGATCTTGGCCAATAGTGTGCTAGCTATCCGGCATGGCACCAGCTGGCCCACATGGCTATTGGCTAAGAGGTGGAAACGTCGCCTCACAGCAAAATAGCGTTCTGCTGTGGGCTACCTGAGGCGCTCAGCGCAGCAAACGCTTCAGACAAATAAAGGAACTTTCAGCATGAAGTATTTTATACTTCATTATTGAAAGTCCCCTTTATTTGTTCCACTGGTAAATCCTCGTGTTTCACAAACGCTAGGACTTATCAGCACTTTTACTATTTTACAATGTAAAGAGGTTGTTGCTCTGTTAGTGTATAGCATTTAGCTACCAATGTCTTGCTTAAAGGGACAGTGTACTGTAATTATTTCTCCCCTTTTAATTTGTTCCCAGAAATCTATTTTACCCGCTGAAATGTATTAAATTTTCAAATTATTACCTTTATTTTGTCATTTGAAATAGCTGTTTGAATGTTTCTCCACCCATACTGAAAATTTCAATAGAGTACACTGTCCCTTTTGAATATTTATAAAAGAGCTCCTATTGTGTCTTCACCTTCTAGTATATATTTCTCCAACATAGGTGTGTCCGGTCCACGGCGTCATCCTTACTTGTGGGATATTCTCTTCCCCAACAGGAAATGGCAAAGAGCCCAGCAAAGCTGGTCACATGATCCCTCCTAGGCTCCGCCTACCCCAGTCATTCTCTTTGCCGTTGTACAGGCAACATCTCCACGGAGATGGCTTAGAGTTTTTTAGTGTTTAACTGTAGTTTTTATTATTCAATCAAGAGTTTGTTATTTTAAAATAGTGCTGGTATGTACTATTTACTCAGAAACAGAAAAGAGATGAAGATTTCTGTTTGTATGAGGAAAATGATTTTAGCAACCGTTACTAAAATCCATGGCTGTTCCACACAGGACTGTTGAGAGGAATTAACTTCAGTTGGGGGAACAGTGAGCAGTCTCTTGCTGCTTGAGGTATGACACATTCTAACAAGACGATGTAATGCTGGAAGCTGTCATTTTCCCTATGGGATCCGGTAAGCCATGTTTATTAAGATAGTAAATAAGGGCTTCACAAGGGCTTATTAAGACTGTAGACTTTTTCTGGGCTAAATCGATTCATTATTAACACATATTTAGCCTTGAGGAATCATTTAATCTGGGTATTTTGATAAGATTATATCGGCAGGCACTGTTTTAGACACCTTATTCTTAGGGGCTTTCCCAAATCATAGGCAGAGCCTCATTTTCGCGCCGGTGTTGCGCACTTGTTTTTGAGAGGCATGTCATGCAGTCGCATGTGTGAGGAGCTCTGATACATAGAAAAGACTTTCTGAAGGCGTCATTTGGTATCGTATTCCCCTTTGGGCTTGGTTGGGTCTCAGCAAAGCAGATACCAGGGACTGTAAAGGGGTTAAAGTTAAAAACGGCTCCGGTTCCGTTATTTTAAGGGTTAAAGCTTCCAAATTTGGTGTGCAATACTTTTAAGGCTTTAAGACACTGTGGTGAAATTTTGGTGAATTTTGAACAATTCCTTCATATTTTTTCGCAATTGCAGTAATAAAGTGTGTTCAGTTTAAAATTTAAAGTGACAGTAACGGTTTTATTTTAAAACGTTTTTTGTACTTTGTTATCAAGTTTATGCCTGTTTAACATGTCTGAACTACCAGATAGACTGTGTTCTGAATGTGGGGAAGCCAGAGTTCCTTCTCATTTAAATAAATGTGATTTATGTGACAATGACAATGATGCCCAAGATGATTCCTCAAGTGAGGGGAGTAAGCATGGTACTGCATCATTCCCTCCTTCGTCTACACGAGTCTTGCCCACTCAGGAGGCCCCTAGTACATCTAGCGCGCCAATACTCCTTACTATGCAACAATTAACGGCTGTAATGGATAATTCTGTCAAAAACATTTTAGCCAAAATGCACACTTATCAGCGTAAGCGCGACTGCTCTGTTTTAGATACTGAAGAGCATGACGACGCTGATAATAATGGTTCTGAAGGGCCCCTAAACCAGTCTGATGGGGCCAGGGAGGTTTTGTCTGAGGGAGAAATTACTGTTTCAGGGAACATTTCTCAACAAGCTGAACCTGATGTGATTACGTTTAAATTTAAGTTGGAACATCTCCGCATTCTGCTTAAGGAGGTATTATCCACTCTGGATGATTGTGACAAGTTGGTCATCCCAGAGAAACTATGTAAAATGGACAAGTTCCTAGAGGTCCCGGGGCTCCCAGAAGCTTTTCCTATACCCAAGCGGGTGGCGGACATTGTAAATAAAGAATGGGAAAGGCCCGGTATTCCTTTCGTCCCTCCCCCCATATTTAAAAAATTGTTTCCTATGGTCGACCCCAGAAAGGACTTATGGCAGACAGTCCCCAAGGTCGAGGGAGCGGTTTCCACTTTAAACAAACGCACCACTATACCCATAGAAGATAGTTGTGCTTTCAAAGATCCTATGGATAAAAAATTAGAAGGTTTACTTAAAAAGATGTTTGTTCAGCAGGGTTACCTTCTACAACCAATTTCATGCATTGTCCCTGTCGCTACAGCCGCGTGTTTCTGGTTCGATGAGCTGGTAAAGGCGGTCGATAGTGATTCTCCTCCTTATGAGGAGATTATGGACAGAATCAATGCTCTTAAATTGGCTAATTCTTTCACCCTAGACGCCACTTTGCAATTGGCTAGGTTAGCGGCTAAGAATTCTGGGTTTGCTATTGTGGCGCGCAGAGCGCTTTGGTTGAAATCTTGGTCAGCTGATGCGTCTTCCAAGAACAAGCTACTTAACATTCCTTTCAAGGGGAAAACGCTGTTTGGCCCTGACTTGAAAGAGATTATCTCTGATATCACTGGGGGTAAGGGCCACGCCCTTCCTCAGGATCGGCCTTTCAAGGCCAAAAATAAACCTAATTTTCGTCCCTTTCGTAGAAACGGACCAGCCCAAAGTGCTACGTCCTCTAAGCAAGAGGGTAATACTTCTCAAGCCAAGCCAGCTTGGAGACCAATGCAAGGCTGGAACAAGGGAAAGCAGGCCAAGAAACCTGCTACCAAGACAGCATGAAATGTTGGCCCCCGATCCGGGACCGGATCTGGTGGGGGGCAGACTCTCTCTCTTCGCTCAGGCTTGGGCAAGAGATGTTCTGGATCCTTGGGCGCTAGAAATAGTCTCCCAAGGTTATCTTCTGGAATTCAAGGGGCTTCCCCCAAGGGGGAGGTTCCACAGGTCTCAGTTGTCTTCAGACCACATAAAAAGACAGGCATTCTTACGTTGTGTAGAAGACCTGTTAAAAATGGGAGTGATTCATCCTGTTCCATTAGGAGAACAAGGGATGGGGTTCTACTCCAATCTGTTCATAGTTCCCAAAAAAGAGGGAACGTTCAGACCAATCTTAGATCTCAAGATCTTAAACAAGTTTCTCAAGGTTCCATCGTTCAAAATGGAAACCATTCGAACAATTCTTCCTTCCATCCAGGAAGGTCAATTCATGACCACGGTGGATTTAAAAGATGCGTATCTACATATTCCTATCCACAAGGAACATCATCGGTTCCTAAGGTTCGCATTCCTGGACAAGCATTACCAGTTCGTGGCGCTTCCTTTCGGATTAGCCACTGCTCCAAGGATTTTAACAAAGGTACTAGGGTCCCTTCTAGCTGTGCTAAGACCAAGGGGCATTGCTGTAGTACCTTACTTGGACGACATTCTGATTCAAGCGTCGTCCCTTCCTCAAGCAAAGGCTCACACGGACATCGTCCTGGCCTTTCTCAGATCTCACGGATGGAAAGTGAACGTGGAAAAGAGTTCTCTATCTCCATCAACAAGGGTTCCCTTCTTGGGAACAATAATAGACTCCTTAGAAATGAGGATTTTTCTGACAGAGGCCAGAAAAACAAAACTTCTAGACTCTTGTCGGATACTTCATTCCGTTCCTCTTCCTTCCATAGCGCAGTGCATGGAAGTGATAGGTTTGATGGTAGCGGCAATGGACATAGTTCCTTTTGCGCGCATTCATCTAAGACCATTACAACTGTGCATGCTCAGTCAGTGGAATGGGGACTATACAAGCTTGTCTCCGAGGATACAAGTAAATCAGAGGACCAGAGACTCACTCCGTTGGTGGCTGTCCCTGGACAACCTGTCACAAGGGATGACCTTCCGCAGACCAGAGTGGGTCATTGTCACGACCGACGCCAGTCTGATGGGCTGGGGCGCGGTCTGGGGATCCCTGAAAGCTCAGGGTCTTTGGTCTCGGGAAGAATCTCTTCTACCGATAAATATTCTGGAACTGAGAGCGATATTCAATGCTCTCAAGGCTTGGCCTCAGCTAGCGAGGGCCAAGTTCATACGGTTTCAATCAGACAACATGACGGCTGTTGCGTACATCAACCATCAGGGGGGAACAAGGAGTTCCCTGGCGATGGAAGAAGTGACCAAAATCATTCTATGGGCGGAGTCTCACTCCTGCCACCTGTCTGCTATCCACATCCCAGGAGTGGAAAATTGGGAAGCGGATTTTCTGAGTCGTCAGACATTGCATCCGGGGGAGTGGGAACTCCATCCGGAAATCTTTGCCCAAGTCACTCAACTGTGGGGCATTCCAGACATGGATCTGATGGCCTCTCGTCAGAACTTCAAAGTTCCTTGCTACGGGTCCAGATCCAGGGATCCCAAGGCGGCTCTAGTGGATGCACTAGTAGCACCTTGGACCTTCAAACTAGCTTATGTATTCCCGCCGTTTCCTCTCATCCCCAGGCTGGTAGCCAGGATCAATCAGGAAAGGGCGTCGGTGATCTTGATAGCTCCTGCGTGGCCACGCAGGACTTGGTATGCAGATCTGGTGAATATGTCATCGGCTCCACCATGGAAGCTACCTTTGAGACGAGACCTTCTTGTTCAAGGTCCGTTCGAACATCCGAATCTGGTCTCACTCCAGCTGACTGCTTGGAGATTGAACGCTTGATCTTATCGAAGCGAGGGTTCTCAGATTCTGTTATCGATACTCTTGTTCAGGCCAGAAAGCCTGTAACTAGAAAGATTTACCACAAAATTTGGAAAAAATATATCTGTTGGTGTGAATCTAAAGGATTCCCTTGGGACAAGGTTAAGATTCCTAAGATTCTATCCTTCCTTCAAGAAGGATTGGAAAAAGGATTATCTGCAAGTTCCCTGAAGGGACAGATTTCTGCCTTGTCTGTGTTACTTCACAAAAAGCTGGCAGCTGTGCCAGATGTTCAAGCCTTTGTTCAGGCTCTGGTTAGAATCAAGCCTGTTTACAAACCTTTGACTCCTCCTTGGAGTCTCAACTTAGTTCTTTCAGTTCTTCAGGGGGTTCCGTTTGAACCCTTACATTCCGTTGATATTAAGTTATTATCTTGGAAAGTTTTGTTTTTGGTTGCAATTTCTTCTGCTAGAAGAGTTTCAGAATTATCTGCTCTGCAGTGTTCTCCTCCTTATCTGGTGTTCCATGCAGATAAGGTGGTTTTACGTACTAAACCTGGTTTTCTTCCAAAAGTTGTTTCTAACAAAAACATTAACCAGGAGATTATCGTACCTTCTCTGTGTCCGAAACCAGTTTCGAAGAAGGAACGTTTGTTGCACAATTTGGATGTTGTTCGCGCTCTAAAATTCTATTTAGATGCTACAAAGGATTTTAGACAAACATCTTCCTTGTTTGTTGTTTATTCCGGTAAAAGGAGAGGTCAAAAAGCAACTTCTACCTCTCTCTCTTTTTGGATTAAAAGCATCATCAGATTGGCTTACGAGACTGCCGGACGGCAGCCTCCCGAAAGAATCACAGCTCATTCCACTAGGGCTGTGGCTTCCACATGGGCCTTCAAGAACGAGGCTTCTGTTGATCAGATATGTAGGGCAGCGACTTGGTCTTCACTGCACACTTTTACCAAATTTTACAAGTTTGATACTTTTGCTTCTTCTGAGGCTATTTTTGGGAGAAAGGTTTTGCAAGCCGTGGTGCCTTCCATCTAGGTGACCTGATTTGCTCCCTCCCATCATCCGTGTCCTAAAGCTTTGGTATTGGTTCCCACAAGTAAGGATGACGCCGTGGACCGGACACACCTATGTTGGAGAAAACAGAATTTATGTTTACCTGATAAATTACTTTCTCCAACGGTGTGTCCGGTCCACGGCCCGCCCTGGTTTTTTAATCAGGTCTGATAATTTATTTTCTTTAACTACAGTCACCACGGTATCATATGGTTTCTCCTATGCAAATATTCCTCCTTAACGTCGGTCGAATGACTGGGGTAGGCGGAGCCTAGGAGGGATCATGTGACCAGCTTTGCTGGGCTCTTTGCCATTTCCTGTTGGGGAAGAGAATATCCCACAAGTAAGGATGACGCCGTGGACCGGACACACCGTTGGAGAAAGTAATTTATCAGGTAAACATAAATTCTGTTTTTCTTGATCCAGACACAAAGGGGTAGGTTCTCTTCCAGTTAATAGCACATCAGCACTTTTATACAAATTTTGCATTCATGTATTAAAGGGTCTTTTCATGTAAAATTTAATCCATTAAAAAAGTTTTTTTCTTCTACTAGATACGACGAGTCCATGGATTCATCCTTGTGGGATATTATCCTCCTGCTAACAGGAAGTGGCAAAGAGTACCACAGCAGAGCTGTCTATATAGCTCCTCCCTTGACTCCACCCCCCAGTCATTCTCTTTGCCTACACTAAGTAATAGGAAGAGGTAAAGTGAAAGAGGTGATAAAATGATAGTTTTATTTTCTTCAAGCAAGACTTTTTTTTATTTTAAATGGTACCGGTGTGTGCTATTTTCTCAGGTAGCAGATGAAGATTTCTGCCTGGAGACTGATGATCTTAGCAGTTGTCACTAAGAACCACAATAGTTCCCACAGAATGGCTGAGGAGTACTTGAGAAGATTCAGTGTGAGGAACGTTTTTCATGCTACAAGCATTGAGTTATGTTCAGTCTTTTTTTTATGGAGAGACTGTGGTATTTCAGAACTGACTGACATAGTTCCCTTAAGGGAAGGGGTAAGCAGTAATCCTACATGTAAAGAAGGGGGTATTACTGAAACCTGTTTATTATGAAACAATTGATTGACACTGTTATCATAATGTTTTGTGGGCAAAACGTTTTCATGTTTTTGAGGATATTTAACGTTTTTATGTACAAACGTTTTTTGTGATGATGGCACTATAAGGGTTCACATGGCTTTCATTTATGGATAGGTTATATGAAAACCCACATGGCTAGTTTGCTTGACGGCTTTGCAGCGGTTCCCATTAGGCATGAGAGACATCGATATTGATGGGCGGGGCCTATTTTCGCGCCTCAGATGGGCAGTTGAATTGTTTCTGAAGACAGCAAGCTCCAGCTCCGGTGGGCCTAGGCTGCAGATTTAGACAAACAAACGAAAGATAGTGTGTCTTACAGACCCCTGAGGGCAGGTAGGCGCCACAGCAGAGCTGTGGCGAGGTGCAGGGGGTTGATTTATTACTTTAATAAACGTTTTTGAGTAACGTTTTTTTTCTATAAAGGGTTAACTTTTCCTTACTTGTGGTGCAATCTTAGCTGACAAGATTAAACACATAAATGCAAATATTGTGATATTTATTACATTTTAAGACCGTTTTGGAAAACTTGTATGCTTTTTTACTCTTAAAGGTGCAGTACTGTTTTTTCAGATTGTTGGTTTTTCACTAAAAGTGTTTTCAGGACTTTTAGTGGTTATTACTAGCCTGTTCAACATGTCTGACATTGAGGAAAGTCAATGTTCTATGTGTTTAGAAGCCATTGTGGAACCCCCACTTAACATGTGTCCCTCATGTACTGAAAGGGCCTTACATTGCAAAGAACATATTTTAGGTGATAAAAGTATGTCTAGGGATGATTCTCAGCCTGAAAAGAATCAGGTTATGCCATCCAATTCTCAAGTGTCACAACCTTTAACTCCTACTGAAGCGATGCCAAGTACATCTAGTGCGTCTAATTCCTTTACTCTGCAAGATATGGCTGCAGTTATGTCTACTACCCTTACAGAGGTATTGTCTAAACTGCCAGGTTTACAGGGTAAGCGCAGTAGGTCCGGTACTAGAGTAAATGCTGAGCCCTCTGACGCTTTATTGGCCATCTCCGATGTACCCTCACAGTGTTCTGATTTGGGGGTGAGGGATTTAGTGTCTGAGGGAGAGCTTTCAGACTCAGGAAAGATGTTCCCTCTAACAGACTCAGATGTGACGGCCTTTAAGTTTAAGCTTGAACACCTCCGCTTGTTACTCCGGTTGGTTTTAGCGACTCTGAATGATTGTGACCCTATTGCAATACCACCAGAGAAATTGTGTAACATTGATAAATATCTAGAAGTCCCTACTTACACTAATGTTTTTCCAGTCCCTAGAAGGATTTCGGATATTGTTACTAAGGAATGGGATAGACCAGGCATTCCGTTCTCTCCCCCTCCTACTTTTATGAAAATGTTTCATATATCTGACACCATTCGGGATTCCTGGCAGATGGTCCCTGAGGTGGAGGGAGCTATTTCTACCCTGGCTAAGCGTACAACTATACCTATTGAGGACAGTTGTGCTTTCAAAGATCCTATGGATAAAAAATTAGAGGGTCTGTTAAAGAAATTGTTTATGCATCAGGGTTTTCTTCTACAGCCTATAGCGTGCATTGTTCCTGTAACTACTGCAGCAGCTTTTTGGTTTGAGGCTCTAGAGGAGTCTCTTAAGGTTGAGACCCCATTTAGATGATATTTTGGATAGAATTAAGGCTCTCAAGCTAGCTAATTTTTTCATTACAAATGCCGCCTTTCAAATGGCAAAATTAGCTGCAAAAAATGCAGGCTTTGCCATTTTAGCGCGTAGAGCGTTATGGCTTAAGTCTTGGTCTGCTGATGTGTCATCAAAATCTAAACTTTTAGCTATTCCTTTTAAAGGTAAGACCCTATTTGGGCCTGAACTAAAGGAGATCATTTCCGACATTACTGGAGGTAAAGGCCATGCCCTTCCTCAGGACAAGACGGTTAAAATGAGGGCCAAACAAAATAATTTTCGTTCCTTTCGGAACTTTGAAGGTGGACCCTCTACTTCCTCCTCCGCCACAAAGCAGGAGGGTAATTTTGCACAATCCAAGTCAGTCTGGAGACCTAACCAGACGTGGAATAAAGGTAAACAGGCCAAGAAGCCCGCTGCTGCTACCAAGACAGCATGAAGGGGCAGCCCCCGATCAAGGACCGGATCTAGTAGGGGGCAGACTTTCTCTCTTCGCTCAGGCTTGGGCAAGGGAAGTTTAGGATCCCTGGGCATTAGAAATCGTGACCCGGGGTATCGACTAGAATTCAAGGATTTTCTCCCAAGAGGGAGATTTCATCTTTCACGTTTGTCTGTAGACCAGACAAAAAGAGAGGCATTCTTACGCTGTGTAAAAGACCTATATACCATGGGTGTAATCTGTCCAGTTCCAAAACTAGAACAGGGGCAAGGATTTTACTAAAATCTGTTTGTGGTTCCCAAAAAAGAGGGAACCTTCAGACCGATCTTAGATCTCAAATGCCTAAACAAATTTCTCAGTCCCATCATTCAAGATGGAGACCATTCGAACTATTTTACCAATGATCCAGGAGGGTCAATGTATGACTACCGTGGACTTAAAGGATGCGTATCTTCACATTCCTATCCACGAAGATCACCAGTTTCTCAGGTTCGCCTTCCTGGACAAACACTACCAGTTTGTGGCCCTTCCTTTTGGGTTGGCCACAGCTCCCAGAATTTTCACAAAGGTGCTAGGGTCCCTTCTGGCGGTTCTAAGGCAGCGGGGTATAGCAGTGGCGCCCTATCTGGACGATATTTTGATTCAGGCGTCAACTTACCAGCTAGCCAAATCTCACACGGACATTGTGTTGGCTTTTCTGAGAACTTACGGGTGGAAGGTGAACATACAAAAGAGTTCACTAGTTCCACTGACAAGAGTTCCTTTCTTAGGAACTCTGATAGACTCGGTAGAAATGAAAATTTTTCTGATGGAGGTCAGAAAGTTAAAGATCTTAACTACTTGCCGAGCACTTCAGTCCCATCAGTGGCGCAGTGTATGGAGGTCATCGGATTAATGGTAGCGGCAATGGACATCGTTCCGTTTGTTCGCTTACATCTCCGACCACTGCAACTGTGCATGCTCAAACAGTGGAATGGGGATAATGCGGATTTATCTCCTCAGATAAATCTGGATCTAGAAACCAGAGACACTCTTCTTTGGTGGTTGTCACAGGATCATCTGTCCCAGGGAATGTGCCTCTGCAGACCAACATGGGTCATAGTGACGACAGACACCAGCCTCTTGGGCTGGGGTGCAGTCTGGAATTTCCTGAAGGTTCAGGGTCTTTGGACTCAGGAGGAGTCCCTACTTCCAATCAATATTCTGGAACTGAGGGCAATATTCAACGCGCTTCAAGTATGGCCTCGGCCAAATTCATAAGATTTCAGTCGGACAATATCACGACTGTAGCATATATCAATCATCAAAGAGTTCTCTAGCAATGATGGAAGTTTCCAAGATAATTCGATGGGCAGAGATTCACTCGTGCCATCTATCAGCAATCTATATCCCAGGAGTAGAGAACTGGGAAGCGGATTTTCTAAGTCGCCATACTTTTCATCCCGGGGAGTGGGAGCTCCATCCGGAGGTGTTTGCGACATTGATTCGTCAATGGGGCACACCGGAATTGGATCTGATGGCATCTCGTCAAAATGCCAAACTTCCTTGTTACGGGACCAGGTCAAGGGATCTCCAAGCAGTACTGATAGATGCTCTAGCAGTACCCCTGGTCGTTCAACCTGGCTTATGTGTTTCCTCCTTTTCCTCTCCTGCCTCGTCTGATTGCCAGAATCAAACAGGAGAGGGCTTCGGTAATCTTGATAACACCTGCGTGGCTACGCTGGACTTGGTATGTAGATCTAGTGGAAATGTCATCTCTGCCACCATAGAAACTGCCACTGAGACAGGACCTTCTCATTCAAGGTCCGTTCCAACATCCAAATCTAAATTCTCTGCAGCTGACTGCCTGGAGATTGAACGCTTGATTTTATCTAAGCGGGGATTCTCTGAGTCGGTCATTGATACATTGATTCAGGCTCGGAAGCCTGTCACTAGGGAAATTTACCACAAGATATGGCGTAAATATCTTTATTGGTGCGAATCCAAGGGCTACTCATTCATGGAGTAGGGTTAGGATTCCTAGGATTTTGTCCTTTCTCCAAGAAGGATTGGAGAAGGGATTATCGGCTAGTTCCTTAAAGGGACAAAATTCTGCTTTGTCAATTTTACTACACAAGCGTCTGGCGGATGTCCCAGACATTCAGGCTTTTTGTCATGCTTTAGTTGGAATCAAGCCTGTGTTTAAACCTGTTGCTCCGCCATGGAGTTTGAATTTAGTTCTAAATGTTCTTCAAGGGGTTCAGTTTGAACCCATGCATTCCATAGATATTAAGCTTTTATCTTGGAAAGTTTTGTTTTTAGTTTGTATCTCTTCTGCTCGAAGAGTTTCTGAGCTTTCTGCGTTACTATGCGACTCGCCTTATCTTATATTCCATTCTGATAAGGTGGTTTTGCGTACTAAACCTGGATTCCTTCCTAAGGTTGTTTCAAATAAGAATATTAATCAGGAAATTGTTGTTCCTTCTCTGTGTCCTAATCCTCCTTCTAAGAAGGAGCGTCTGTTACATAACTTGGACTTGGTTTGTGCCTTGAAGTTTTACTTACAAGCGACCAAGGATTTCCGTCAAACATCTTCCCTATTTGTTGTTTATTCTGGAAAGCGTAGGGGTCAAAAAGCTACGACTCCCTCTCTTTTTGGCTGAAAAGCATCATCCGTTTGGCATACGAGACTGCTGGACAGCAGCCTCCTGAAAAAATTACAGCTCATTCTACTAGAGCGGTGGCTTCCACATGGGCTTTTAAAAACGATGCTTCTGTTGAACAGATTTGTAAGGCTGCGACTTGGTCCTCCCTTCATACCTTTTCCAAATTTTCCAAATTTTCCAAATTGATTACTTTTGCTTCTTCTGAGGCTATTTTTGTGAGAAAAGTTCTTAAAGCAGAGGTGCCTTCCATTTAGTTATCTGTCTTGTCCCTCCCGTTCATCCGTGTCCTGTTGTTTTGGTATTGTATCCCACAAGTAAGGATGAATCCGTGGAGTCATCGTATCTAGTAGAAGAAATGGAAATTTATGCTTACCTGATAAATTGATTTCTTCTACGATACGATGAGTCCATGGCCCTCCCTGTCATTTTAGACGGATTATATTTTTGTTTTCAAACTTCAGTCACCTCTGCACCTTTTTAGTTTCTCCTTTTTCTTCCTATACCTTCGGTTGAATGACTGCAGGGGTGGAGTCAAGGGAGGAGCTATATAGACAGCTCTGCTGTGGTGCTTTTTGCCACTTCCTGTTAGCAGGAGGATAATATCCCACAAGGATGAATCCGTGGACTCGTCGTATCGTAGAAGAAATCAATTTATCAGGTAAGCATAAATTTGCTTTTTAACCTGTTACCAATACTGAGAGATTAATTTGATGCTGTTCTGGTATCATTTCAGATCGTTTAGGATCTAGACTGGAGAATGAGGGAGATGTCCTGCTGCAAGCCCAGGCTTGTCTGTGCTACATTTGTGCAGGCAATGTAGAAAAACTGGTAGCCTGCTGGACCAAAGCTCAAGATGGCGCAAGTTCCTTGTCCTTACAGGTTAGTGTATTTTACCCTTATTAAATTCTTTAAAGGGTCACTGAACCCAAATTTGTTCTTTCGTTTTTCAGATAGAGCATGCAATTTTAAGCAACTTTCTGATTTACTCCTATTATTAATTTTTTCTTTGTTCTCTTGCTATCTTTATTTGAAAAAGAAGGCGTCTAAGCTATTTTTTGCTTCAGAACCATGGACAGCACTTGTTTAGTGGTGGGTGAAGTTATCCACCAATCAGCAAGAACAACCCAGGTTGTTCATTAAAAATGGGCCAGCATCTAAACTTACATTCTTGCATTTCAAATAAAGATACCAAGAGAATTAAGAAAAATGTGATAATAGAAGTAAATTGGCAAGTTACTTAAAATTGCATGCTCTTGGGTTGAGTGTCCCTTTAAATCAATTTTGCACCAGTGAGATGCACTCAATATCAGATGTGTTTGTTTTTTATGGTGTATTATAGCCCTATTTTTAACCCCTTAAGACCAATGACGGAATTATTCCGTCATGAAACAATTGAGCAAATTGAAGCTGTGTGCTTAAGGGGTTAAGAGCTTTCAGATGTTACTTTATAAGTTGGCGAATTGTAGTTACCAATTAACTACTATTTCTAGAGTTTGGAACGTAGAACCTCTTCATATTTTGGATGTCCTCCTCAGTGCCTTATCTTCCTGGGTCAATCGTTATGGCATACAGTGGAAAACCCTCTGCTATAATGCATTTTAATAGCAGTTTGCTAAATTACCCCAATATATGTTTGAATACTGTTCATTAATGGGTTGAAAATCCTTTTGTTTTGTTTTTCTCTCTAAAGTAAGTAATATGTTTCTTCTTCCTCCATTTCATCAGGATCTTATAGAGAAGGTAGTAATTCTCCGTAAGGCTGTACAAAATACACAAGCAGTGGAGACGGCTGATGTGGGAGCACTGCTAGCTGAGAAGATGAGTCAGTATGCCAACCTACTTGCAGCTCAGGGCAGTCTTGCAGCTGCTATGGCATTCTTACCCACTAGCACCAACCAGGTGAGAAACATGCTATCCCAACTGTTAGCATCAAATTACAGGTGTACAAATATCTACTAACTCCAACTTAAATATTTGTATGTTTGTTCAAAATCCATAACTATATTAACACTAATAATTATGAATTGGTGTAAAAACCAAAACCAAACAAAAGTTTCAGTAAACCTAAAAATATCACATTATATGAAGCTTTACTAGTAATTAAAAAAAAATATGTCCACTCTAAAGACTATATTGCAAACAGATGTCAAATGGAAGTGTACTAACTTTACTTTATTAAAAAAAATGAGCAGTAAGTTCAGTCGTATAAAGCTTTTAAAGTGTCTCTTTATATTTGTGTGATAGAAAAATAGTCAACATTTAATATGGTGGGAATGTGCAGGTGCTGTTTTAAATGCTGGACCAAACTATATATTTTTAGATTTTATCATCCTACACGCACTGTTATTTATTAATGTTTTGCAGCATATGAGACCGCAATCTGCATGTTTTTCCAAATAGACAGATTAATTATATATGCGCTTAAAACTTGACTTCTCAACATCTGCAGAACTGAAATAATCTAAAAAGTCTATTTGCTGCTGTCTTAATGGTGTGTCTAGCACTCAAGAAATTTGTATGACATAACTATATTATCGTGCATCATATTGTTATGGTTTAATTTCTGTTAGATAAATATTGTGCAGTTAAGGGACAGGCTGCGCAGGGCGCAAGGAGAAGAAAACATGGTTCCTACTGCTGGCGTAACTACCAGTGTTGGATCAAGAACCGTACCCCAGCATTTGCCAACTCGCATGATGCCAGGCTCAGACACACAGTATTATCCACAGGTAATAATATACAGCTGTTTTAAGTTGCCAGACCTGTTGAATTCAACTTATACCCTTTTTTTTCTAGTATATTTCTGGCATTGCACAACAAGAATTGCTTACAGTAAGAACTGTTGTCATTTTAATACATAATATGTAACTGAATGGTTGTGATAAGGTAATTGACTGAGAAGATGCCTTTTTGTTATTACTTCAGCATTATTTAAAGCTCTAAAAGATATAGAAGAGCACACTAGTTTTTGGTATTGAGCTAGCCATAAGTGATTGGATATAATAAAATTGCTGATCATTTGTTATGTACAGAACCCAGGTTTATCGATCTTTGCATGTGTTTGTATATAATTACAAGACGCGCACAGAAACATACATGTAATATAGGAGTAGAACTACCACATTAGTATGGCTTACCAGTCATGGGGGAAATCGTATTAGTACATTAAATGTTTAAAATGGGATAAAACATAATTTCTCCTGTTAAGTGTAGTCAGTCCACGGGTCATCCATTACTTATGGGATTATAACTCCTCCCTAACAGGAAGTGCAAGAGGATCACCCAAGCAGAGCTGCTATATAGCTCCTCCCCTCTACGTCATACCCAGTCATTCTCTTGCACCTAACTAATCGATAGGATGTGTGAGAGGACAGTGGTTATTAAAACTTAGTTTTTATTTCTTCAATCAAAAGTTTGTTATTTTAAACGGCACCGGAGTGTGTTGTTTTTTCTCAGGCAGCATTAGAAGAAGAATCTACCTGAGTTTGTGTATGATCTTAGCGGACGTAACTAAGATCCATTTGCTGTTCTCGGCCTTCTGAGGAGCGGGGTAACTTCAGAACAGGGGACAGCGGGCAGGGTTCACCTGCAAAGAGGTATGTTGCAGTATATTATTTTCTAAGGAATGGAATTGACTGAGAAAATACTGCTAATACCGTTAAAATGTAAGTACAGCCTTAAATGCAGTAGTAGCAACTGGTATCAGGCTGTTATGTATGTATGTTGGCACTAAAGTATTTCTGGGGAATGGCATTTCACTTAGAAAATACTGTATACATATATCTTATAGCCTTTCTGCAGTAAAAGCGACTAGCAACAGGCTTTTTTATAACTTTTCATGTATTTATATTTAAAACGTTTACTGGCATGTTAATCGTTTTAGCTTTGAGGTACTTGGTGAAAATTTTTATGGGCATTAATTTCCACTTGGCTGTCGTTTGTTTTAAATAAAATCAGTTTATTGAGCTTCCCCACTGTTGTATTATGAGTGGGAGGGGCCTATTTTGGCGCTTTTCTACGCAGTAGAAATTCAGTCACAAGTCTTCCTTATTCTCCCTGCATGATCCAGGACGTCTCTACAGAGCTCAGGGGTCTCCAAAACTAGTTTTGAGGGAGGTAATCACTCACAGCAGACCTGTGAGACTGTGTTTTGACTGTGATAAAAACGTTTATATTTTATTGTTATCCGTTTTTCCGGTATTAAGGGGTTAATCATCCATTTGCTAGTGGGTGCATTCCTTTGCTAAATCAATGCATTTACTGTAAAAAATTGGTTTCTATAACTAATCCGGTTCATTGTTATTTCAACTGTGACAGTTTTTTGTGTGCTTCTTAAAGGCACAGTAACGTTTTTTATATTACTTGAAAATTGTTTGAAAAGTATTTTCCAAGCTTGCTAGTCTAATTGCTAGTTTGTTTAAACATGTCTGACACAGAGGAATCTCTTTGTGCAATATGTTCTAAGACCAATGTGGAGCCCAATAGAAATTTGTGTACTAATTGCATTGATGCTACTTTAAATAAAAGCCAATCTGTACATGTCAAGAAAATTTCACCAGACATCGAGGGGAAAGTTATGCCGACTAACTCTCCTCACGTGTCAGTACCTGCATCTCCCACTCGGGAGGTGCGTGATATTGTGACGCCAAGTACATCAGGGCGGCCATTACAAATCACTTTATAAGACATGGCTAATGTTATGACTGAAGTTTTATCTAAATTGCCAGAACTTAGAGGTAAACGCTACCACTCTGGGGTGAGAACAGAGTACGCTGATAACGTTAGAGCCATGTCTGATACTGCGTCACAAGTGGCAGAGCATGAAGACGGAGAGCTTCATTCTGTAGGTGACGGATCTGATCCAAATAGACTGGATTCAGACATTTCAAATTTTAAATTTAAGCTTGAGAACCTCCGTGTACTATTAGGGGAGGTATTAGCGGCTCTGAATGATTGTAACACGGTTGCAATCCTAGAGAAATTATGTAGGCTGGATAGATACTATGCGGTACCGACGTGTACTGACGTCTTTCCTATACCTAAGAGGCTTACAGAGATTATTACCCAGGAGTGGGATAGGCCCGGTGTACCCTTTTCCCCCCCTCCTATATTTAGAAAAATGTTTCCAATAGACGCCACCACACGGGACTTATGGCAGACGGTCCCTAAGGTGGAGGGAGCAGTTTCTACTCTGGCTAAGCGTACCACTATCCCGGTGGAGGATAGCTGTGCCTTTTCAGATCCAATGGATAAAAAGTTAGAGGGTTACCTTAAGAAAATGTTTACTCAACAAGGTTTTATATTACAACCACTCGCATGCATTGCGCCTGTCACGGCTGCGGCGGCATTCTGGTTTGAGTCTCTGGAAGAGACCCTTGAAACAGCTCCATTGGATGAGATTACAAACAAGCTTAAAGCCCTTAAGCTAGCTAATTCATTTATTTCTGATGCCGTAGTACATCTAACTAAGCTTACGGCTAAGAATTCCGGATTCGCCATTCAGGCGCGCAGAGCGCTGTGGCTAAAATCCTGGTCAGCCGATGTGACTTCTAAATCTAAATTGCTTAACATACCTTTCAAAGGGCAGACATTATTCGGGCCCGGTTTGAAAGAAATTATCGCTGACATTACTGGAGGTAAGGGCCATGCCCTGCCTCAAGACAGAGCCAAACCAAGGGCTAGACAGTCTAATTTTCGTGCCTTTCGTAACTTCAAGGCAGGAACAGCATCAACTTCCTCCGCTCCAAAACAGGAAGGATCTGTTGCTAGATTCAGACAGGGCTGGAAACCTAACCAGACCTGGAACAAGGGCAAGCAGGCCAGAAAACCTGCTGCTGCCCCTAAGACAGCATGAAGTGAGGGCCCCCAATCCGGAAACGGATCTAGTAGGGGGCAGACTTTCTCTCTTCGCCCAGGCTTGGGCAAGAGATGTCCAGGATCCCTGGGCGTTAGAGATCATATCTCAGGGATATCTTCTGGACTTCAAAGCTTCTCCTCCAAAAGGGAGATTTCATCTTTCAAGGTTGTCAACAAACCAGATAAAGAAAGAGGCGTTTCTACGCTGTGTACAAGATCTTTTACTAATGGGAGTGATCCACCCGGTTCCGCGGTCGGAGCACGGACAAGGGTTTTACTCAAATCTGTTTGTGGTTCCCAAGAAGGAAGGAACCTTCAGACCAATCTTGGATTTAAAGATCCTAAACAAATTCCTAAGAGTTCCATCGTTCAAAATGGAAACTATTCGGACAATCTTACCCATGATCCAAAAGGGTCAGTACATGACCACAGTGGATTTAAAGGATGCCTACCTGCACATACCGATTCACAAAGATCATTACCGGTACCTAAGATTTGCCTTCCTAGACAGGCATTACCAGTTTGTAGCTCTTCCCTTCGGGTTGGCTACTGCTCCAAGAATCTTTACAAAGGTTCTGGGTTCTCTTCTGGCGGTACTAAGACCGCGAGGAATATCGGTAGCTCCGTACCTAGAAGACATTCTGATACAAGCGTCAAGTCTCCAAACTGCGAAGTCTAATACAGAGTTTGTACTGGCATTTCTAAGGTCACATGGGTGGAAAGTGAACGAAGGAAAGAGTTCTCTATTGCCACTCACAAGAGTTCCCTTCTTAGGGACTCTTATAGATTCTGTAGAAATGAAAATTTACCTGACAGAAGACAGGTTAACAAAACTTCTAAATGCTTGCCGTGTCCTTCATTCCATTCCACACCCGTCAGTGGCTCAATGCATGGAGGTAATAGGCTTAATGGTAGCGGCAATGGACATAGTACCCTTTGCACGCCTGCATCTCAGACCACTGCAATTGTGCATCCTAAGTCAGTGGAATGGGGATTACTCAGATTTGTCCCCTATGCTGAATTTGGATCAGGAGACAAGAAATTCTCTTCTATGGTGGCTTTCTTGGCCACATCTGTCCAAGGGGATGCCCTTCAGCAGGCCAGATTGGACGATTGTAACAACAGACGCCAGCCTGATAGGTTGGGGCGCTGTCTGGAACTCCCTGAAGACTCAGGGATCATGGTCTCAGGAAGAGAGTCTCCTTCCCATAAACATTCTGGAATTAAGAGCAGTTTTCAATGCTCTTCTGGCTTGGCATCAGTTAGCAACTCTGAGGTTCATCAGATTTCAGTCAGACAACATCACGACTGTGGCTTACATCAACCATCAGGGAGGGACAAGGAGTTCCCTAGCGATGATGGAAGTCTCAAAGATAATTCACTGGGCAGAGTCTCACTCTTGCCACCTATCAGCGATCCACATCCCAGGCGTGGAGAACTGGGAAGCGGATTTTCTAAGTCGTCAGACTTTTCATCCGGGGGAGTGGGAACTTCATCCGGAGGTTTTTGCCCAAATACTTCGGCGTTGGGGCAAACCAGATCTGGATCTCATGGCGTCTCGCCAGAACGCCAAACTTCCTTGCTACGGATCCAGGTCCAGAGACCCGGGAGCGGTTCTGATAGATGCTCTGACAGCACCTTGGGCCTTCAACATGGCTTATGTGTTTCCACCCTTCCCGTTGCTTCCTCGATTGATTGCCAGGATCAAACAGGGGAGAGCATCGGTGATTCTAATAGCGCCTGCGTGGCCACGCAGGACCTGGTATGCAGACCTAGTGGACATGTCGTCCTGTCCACCATGGTCTCCACCTCTGAGACAGGACCTTCTGGTGCAGGGTCCTTTCAAACATCCAAATCTATTTTCTCTGAAGCTGACTGCTTGGAGATTGAACGCTTGATTCTATCAAAGCGTGGATTCTCGGAGTCAGTGATTGATACTTTAATACAGGCTAGGAAGCCTGTTACCAGGAAAATTTACCATAAAATATGGCGCAAATACTTGCATTGGTGCGAATCCAAGAGTTACTCATGGAGTAAGGTTAGGATTCCTAGGATATTGTCTTTTCTACAAGAAGGTTTAGAAAAGGGTTTATCCGCTAGTTCGTTAAAGGGACAGATCTCAGCTTTGTCCATCCTTTTACACAAACGTCTGTCAGAAGTTCCAGACGTTCAAGCTTTTTGTCAGGCTTTGGCCAGGATTAAGCCTGTGTTTAAAACTGTTGCTCCACCATAGAGCTTAAACTTAGTTCTTAAACGTTTTACAGGGTGTTCCGTTTGAACCCCTTCATTCCATTGATATCAAGCTGTTATCTTGGAAAGTTCTGTTTTTAATGGCTATTTCCTCGGCTCGAAGAGTCTCTGAGTTATCGGCCTTACATTGTGATTCCCCTTATCTGATTTTCCATTCAGACAAGGTAGTTCTGCGTACTAAACCTGGGTTCTTACCTAAGGTAGTTACCAACAGGAATATCAATCAAGAGATTGTTGTTCCATCATTGTGTCCTAACCCTTCTTCAAAGAAGGAACGACTTCTGCACAATCTGGACGTTGTCCGTGCCCTGAAATTTTATTTACAGGCAACTAAAGATTTTCGACAAACTTCTTCCCTGTTTGTCGTGTATTCTGGACAGAGGAGAGGTCAAAAGGCTTCGGCCACCTCTCTCTCTTTTTGGCTTCGTAGCATAATAAGTTTAGCCTATGAGACTGCTGGACAGCAGCCTCCTGAAAGAATTACAGCTCATTCTACTAGAGCTGTGGCTTCCACTTGGGCCTTTAAGAATGAGGCCTCTGTTGAACAGATTTGCAAGGCTGCAACTTGGTCTTCACTTCACACTTTTTCCAAATTTTACAAATTTGACACTTTTGCTTCTTCGGAGGCTGTTTTTGGGAGAAAGGTTCTTCAGGCAGTGGTTCCTTCCGTGTAAAGAGCCTGCCTGTCCCTCCCGTCATCCGTGTACTTTTAGCTTTGGTATTGGTATCCCATAAGTAATGGATGACCCGTGGACTGACTACACTTAACAGGAGAAAACATAATTTATGCTTACCTGATAAATTCCTTTCTCCTGTAGTGTAGTCAGTCCACGGCCCGCCCTGTTTTTTATGGCAGGTCTAAATTTTAAATTATACTCCAGTCACCACTGCACCCTATAGTTTCTCCTTTCTCGTTTGGTTTTCGGTCGAATGACTGGGTATGACGTAGAGGGGAGGAGCTATATAGCAGCTCTGCTTGGGTGATCCTCTTGCACTTCCTGTTAGGGAGGAGTTATAATCCCATAAGTAATGGATGACCCGTGGACTGACTACACTACAGGAGAAAGGAATTTATCAAGTAAGCATAAATTATGTTTTCTTACTCACCTTCTGAAATGTACAAGTTTGTTACTGGTGGAAATCCTGTATCAGTCACACACTACAATACTGATATCAGATTCAATATTTCAGTATATACTGTGTTTTGTTATTGCTTATTTACTTACGTGGATACATTTTTGTATATTGCCCATTGACTAATTAGGTTGAAGTGTTGTAATGTTCCTGCTTTAAAGACAAAGATACAAATCATTTAGTTTACAAAGCCAAAGCATGCCTCTGAAAATCACAGCAAATTCAACTTTTCCAGTAACTCTTTCCAGGCCTTATTACAAGAGATTGAAAACTTTGCAACTGGCTATGCATGTTGACACTTAGGAGACTCAAGTTTAGGCTTCACATTCAGGTTTTTCCAGAATAAAAACGCCCATAAAATAGGATATTTGAATAGTAGCAGGTAACCATATTACTTTTGTGATACTTTTCTCACTAACCGGAAATGCCAGATTTTTTTAGCGGTTACTGATAGATGGCTAGGGCAGGTATTACTTGGCTGAAGTCCCGCTTTGTAGTATTGTACTTAACAGTACACAGTAAGAATTAGTTTTTTTGTTTGTATAAGGACAGTATATTGTATCGCATAGATTTCTTAGCTTTGTCCTGTCATACCCTGCTCTTGTGAAGGTTTTCATGACAAAGGACTAAACAGCTAGGTGACGGATGTGTTTATGGAAGTATTGTTGGCTTTTTAGTTATTGATTTTATTCCGTTAATTTACATCCCCAGCACTAAACAATTTAGTGCCCTGCAGTCACTTATATTCTTAGTTTTTCTGGTGATTTGTTATTTCTTTGTTTAATTCAGGCTAGAATTGCCCCTACTGTCACTTCTTGGAGTAACAAAACCCCTACTGCCCTTTCCAGCTTTGAGACTGCTGCCTCCTCAATTGATACACAGGTATTACATTGATTATTCCTCCCTTAACAGAACTGTTTGATAGAACATGTCAGGGGCATGCTCTGGATGTTTACATTACTTAAATAACTTATTTTGTAATCGATCTACAGAGTCAATCAGTCTTTACATATAAGCAATCTTTAAATTCAGGAGTGAAGAAACTGTTTAGTAAACTGTCTATTGTATTAGTATTATATTGTATTTATTGTTAAATGTATTTAAAGGCATACTTAAGTCAATTTTTTAGAAATGCACCATACATCAGCAACTAAGTCCTATCTCACAAAAGTTCTGTATATATAAAGAAATGGTTTAAATTAATACTCAGTTTTGTTTGCACAGTTTTTTTGGCTTTGTGTAAATCAAGAGCATTTCAGGGATACACTTGTTAAAAAGCCTGGTGGCATTCTCTTCAACCTAATAACGTTATCAGAGCAGGTGCATAGACGTATAAGGGAAGACATTAATTGGCTTATGGTTAATATATCAGACTTCCTGAATAATAGCATAAAACTAGCACAATTTCTGGGGCAGTAAGTCTAAATATTTTTAAAACAAATAAACTTGTTTGCTGAAATTTGTTTTTCAACAGCCAAATTTCACTTGCGACTTAAACATAAAATCTGTGGATGTGAAGTACCTGATAAAAGTACTATAGGCAACATTGCAGCTACCAAGCATTAGGTTGGACAACCCTGATTTAAAGGGACAGTCTACACCAGATTTTTTTATTGTTTAAAAAGATAGATAATCCCTTTATTACCCATTCCCTAGTGTATAAATACACTTTTTACATCTGTGATTACCTTGTATCTAAGCCTCTGCAAACTGCCCCCTTATTTCAATTCTTTTGACAGACATCCATTTTAGCCAATCAGAGCTGGCTCACCTGAACTCAACGTGCGTGAGCACAGTGTTATCTATATGACACACATGAACTAACGCCCTCTAGTGGTGAAAATGCTCTGAGAGAAGAGGCGGCCTTCAAGGGCTTCGAAATTAGCATATGAACCTCCTAGGTTTAGCTTCAACTAAGAATACCAAGAGAACAAAGCAAAATTGGTGATAAAAGTAAACTGGAAAATTGTTTAAAATTATATTCTCTATTTGAATCATGAAAGTTTATTTTGGGCTAGACTGTCCCGTTAAGAGTTAAAATCATGTTTCCAGAAACAAATATCTACTTTTTTTTTTTTCTTTTTTTTTTAACTTTAGTTGCCAACTTACTGAATGAATTTTGTACAACCTCCTGCTTGAAAGACAGGGAAAATATACCCACACGCCCTCTAAAAGGTTAAATATCCCACACCAGCTTTTCTGTTCCATTCATCTAGTTCCAGGTGAATTCTTAGCACTGTATGTGATAAAAAAATGAATATAATGTGACAGCTGGATCTAGTTATTGAGGGCAATTTGAGCATGTTGTGTTATGGCAAAATGCCAGAAGAAAGTAGTAATCCGCGTGATCTGCTTACTGTGGTTTTTTTTTTATTTTTTTATACCTCAACAGTGTTTTTTTAGGATTTAGAGAACTGAGTGCCTTTCCTTGCAGATGAATAGTCAATGGCCTTTGAATATAATGAAGGGACAATAAACCCAAAATAAAATCTCCCATAAAATGTTTAAGCATAGTAAAAATATTAAATACACATTATTTTGTTTGATTATCCTGTTATCTACCGCCGAAACTTGTGTTTTTTTTTCTGCTTCCCCATGTTTTTGTAATGTGACAGAAATTGTATGTGTTTTAGTGATAAAATGTTTAATTTTCAAACTGAGAGTGATTAAAGCGGCATTGTCATTTGAGTTTAGAAGCCAGGCTTTATTATATGTATGTATTAAAAACCTTTTGCAGGAATTAAACACACAGCTCCAGTTACTCATGCAAAAGCTACATGCTTTTTTTTTTATAGAATGTTTCTTTAATACTCTTCAAAACTTATTTGGAATGTCGAAGCCAGAGAAACACTGCAGTCTGAAATATTAACCCCCATCTGCTACAAACAACAAACCACTAAAGTTCTCCAATGCACATTAGCAATGAGTAATCTCTATTTCATGCACAGCAGATGCAAATTCATTTTGCTTATGCAATCTGTGTTGCAGTGGAACAAATTTGTATGCCCTTTCACATAGTACAGTTCTGATACACTTCATTTGGAACTGGCTTTTGTAGTAAAGAAAATATATAATCCTTTAAAGTAGTGATTGCTTTCTTCCTAGCACATGGGGGGTTATAGATCAACATTTTAGAAGCTTTATGGGCTACATATAAATGTGTTGCTATTAAAGACATCAATAATATATTTAGTCAAAATGTCCAGTTGCACAGAGCCAGGTTTATGCAAGGTTGCCGTGTTCTATATGTCTGTTCTTTCTACCTGAGTCCCCAAATGCACATATTTTTTTAGTTTTGCTTTATCTTTGGGCTTCAAATCGATTGCACACATTCTTAGTTCTGCTTTTTCTTGGAGCTACAAAACAATTGCAATGTTCTCATTTTTGTTTTTTCATGGGGGAGGCTGTATGTGGCCCCTAGGCCAGTGGTTGGCCATCCCTGCTATAAAGTAACTCTACCTTGTTTAATTCTGGAATCTATTTAATATACGTATACATTCAAACTGTAAGGAACATAACCATGAAGCATGAGGTCTATCTGTGTGTATGTTTTTGGGGATTTTAGCAAAAATGTAATTTACTGCATTAAGTAAAAATGTGGGTTCCACAGGCTATATTCCTGACTTTCTGCATTGGTTCATATTAATTTCCTAACTGAAATGTATCCAAAGTTATACCTAACCTAACAAAGAATTATAGTAGATATTTTCCTTTCTCTGCTGAGATTAGACTAGTTCAGGTTTATGCAAAATGTCAGCTAAAGTAGACAAACTACTGTCTCTGAAGGGTTGCACACTTGAACCATTTGTCTGTTATGGTTGTATTTGTGTGATGACTGTTTTCAGCGTACATCTTCTTCTTAAGAGTACACAACCTAAACCGAAGTGTAATATAAAAGAAAAATAAATCAATTTGAAACCTGGTAGGGTAAATGTATAGTTACCATTATTTTTGCATTTAACAGGAAAACCAAACCTGCTTTTGTTTAATATCGTGGTAGGTTCATTGTTTTCACTTCTCTTTGTAGAGGGATGGTGCTCCACCTCCTGGTTTTAATATCCCTGGAACAGTTTATCCATGTGCTCCAAATAACACAGCCCCACCACCAGTATCCGGAAATCCTGCTTACAACATTAACTCCCAGATGGGTCCTCGCCAGCCTTATCCACAAAGTATGTATATATAGCTTCACCAGTGCATGCCCAGGCTAGTGCAGATATAGATATTAATAGGTGTAATATCTAATGCTTTATCGATAGTGGTAGCAAACCATGTGATTGTGTAATTGCTGAACTCAATCGGTAACAGTAATTTCAATTTCACTTTGAAATTGTACAATTTCTACCTGGTTTTAACAAGCTTTCAAGTGCATTTTTTTTAATAGTTGTAAATATATATTTGAATGGCTTTCTCAGTGGATATTCACTAGGATGATTGTAAAAATGTAGAGGCAAAACACATAAACAAACAATAAAACATCTGTGTACTTGTGGCTTTTTCTGATTATGTTGTGTTAGAAAAGTATATAAATATATACTTTTCTTCTATAATGTACGACGAGTCCACGGATTCATCCTTTACTTGTGGGATATTATCCTCCTGCTAAGAGGAAGTGGCAAAGAGCACCACAGCAGAGCTGTCTATATAGCTCCTCCTTTAGCTCCACCCCCCAGTCATTCTCTTTGCCTACTTTAAGTACTAGGAAGGGTAAAGTGAAAGAGGTGATAAAATATTAGTTTTTTATTTCTTCAAGCAAGAGTTTTTTGTTTTAAATGGTACCGGTGTGTACTATTTACTCTCAGGCAGCAGATGTATGAAGACTTCTGCCTGGAGGATGATGATCTTGGCATTTGTAACTAAGATCCAGTGCTGTTCCCACAGAGGCTGAGGGCTACAAGAAACTTCAGTGTGAGGAACGTTTTCATGCTTTATAGCAGTGAGGTATGTTCAGTTATTTTTTCTGGAGAGACTGTGTATTTCAGAAAGGCTGACAGTATCCCCATGAGGGTAAGGGTAAGCAGTAATCCTAAGAGCTATAGAAAGGCATTACTAAGCTTGCATAAGGGGCTAGTTAAAAAATGGTTGACACTGAGTTTTGAATGTTTGTGGGCAAACGTTTTTATGAACTGGGAGTGCTGTTAACGTTTTGTGGGCAATAACGTTTTTTGGGCAAACTTTGAGGGTACACTTGGCTTATTTTTGGGTCTCAGAACCCACATGGCTAGTTTAAAACTGCTCTGGTGCGGTTCTTTGAGGCTGTAGAGACATTGCGTGAGATGGGCGGGGCCTATTTTCGTGCCTCAGATGACCAGTTTTCTTTCAGCAAGCTCCAACTCTTAAGGGCCCTTGTAGATGTTTTGGGCCAAATCGAAGCTTTAACCCCATATTTACCATCCCTGAGGGCAGGCAAGGTGCTGGGGGTGTTTTTTCAAGATTTAGGCCTTATTTCAATCCGGTTTGCACATTAAAGGGTTAAATGTTAAATTTCCTTGTGGGGCAAACTTAACTACACATATTGAGTCTGCTATAAAAAAAATTGAAAACTTTGGTGCATCTTAAAGCCGTTTTGCAGAACTTGTATGCTTTTTTCCTCTTAAAGGCGCAGTACCATTTTTTAAGATTTATTTTTTTCACTAAAAGTGTTTTCATGCTTGTTTGTAGTCATTACTAGCCTGTTCAACATGTCTGACATTGAGGAAAGTCATTGTTCAATATGTTTAGAAGCCATTGTGGAACCCCCACTTAGAATGTGTCCCTCATGCACTGAAAGGTCAATAAATTGCAAAGAACATATTTTAGCTACTAAAAGTATGTCGCAGGATGATTCTCAGTCAGAAGGGAATCGGGTTATGCCCGCACATGTGACGCCAAGTACTTCTAGTGCGTCTAATTCTTTCACCCTGCAAGATATGGCCGCAGTTATGAATACTACCCTCACTGAGGTTTTATCTAAGCTGCCTGGGTTGCAGGGGAAGCGCAGTAGGTCTGGTGTGAGAACAAATGCTAAGCCCTCTGACGCTTTATAATCCATATCCGATGTACCCTCACAATGTTCTGAGTTGGGGGTGAGGGATTTGCTGTCTGAGGGAGAGATTTCTGATTCAGGAAAGATGTTCCCTCAGACAGACTCAGATACGACTGCTTTTAAATTTAAACTAGAACACCTCCGCTTATTGCTCAGGGAAATTTTAGCAACTCTGGATGATTGTGACCTTATTGTAGTTCCAGAGAAATTGTGTAAAATGGACAGATTTCTAGAGGTTCCTGCCTACACTGATGTTTTTCCGGTCCCTAAGAGGATTTCGGACATTGTTACTAAGGAGTGGGATAGACCAGGTATTCCGCTCGCTCCCCCTCCTACTTTTTAGAAAATGTTTCCCATATTAGACACCATGCGGGACTCGTGGCAGACGGTCCCTAAGGTGGAGGGAGCTATTTCTACCCTGGCTAAGCGTACAACTATACCTATTGAGGACAGTTGTGCTTTCAAAGATCCTATGGATAAAAAATTAGAGGGTCTACTAAAGAAAATTTCTTTCATGTAATTAACAAGAGTCCATGAGCTAGTGACGTATGGGATATACATTCCTACCAGGAGGGGCAAAGTTTCCCAAACCTTAAAATGCCTATAAATACACCCCTCACCACACCCACAAATCAGTTTTACAAACTTTGCCTCCAAGGGAGGTGGTGAAGTAAGTTTGTGCTAGATTCTACGTTGATATGCGCTCCGCAGCAAGTTGGAGCCCGGTTTTCCTCTCAGCGTGCAGTGAATGTCAGAGGGATGTGAGGAGAGTATTGCCTATTGAATGCAGTGATCTCCTTCTACGGGGTCTATTTCATAAGGTTCTCTGTTATCGGTCGTAGAGATTCATCTCTTACCTCCCTTTTCAGATCGACGATATACTCTTATATTTACCATTTCCTCTACTGATTCTCGTTTCAGTACTGGTTTGGCTTTCTACAAACATGTAGATGAGTGTCCTGGGGTAAGTAAGTCTTATTTTCTGTGACACTCTAAGCTATGGTTGGGCACTTTATTTATAAAGTTCTAAATATATGTATTCAAACATTTATTTGCCTTGACTCAGAATGTTCAACTTTCCTTATTTCCAGACAGTCAGTTTCATATTTGGGATTATGCTTTAAATTATCATATTTTGTCTTACCTCAAAAATTTGACTTTTTTCCCTGTGGGCTGTTAGGCTCGCGGGGGCTGAAAATGCTTCATTTTATTGCGTCATTTTTGGCGCGGATTTTTTTGGCGCAAAAATTCATTTCCGTTTCCGGCGTCATACGTGTCGCCGGAAGTTGCGTCATTTTTTTGACGTTATTTTGCGCCAAAAATGTCGGCGTTCCGGATGTGGCGTCATTTTTGGCGCCAAAAGCATTTAGGCGCCAAATAATGTGGGCGTCTTATTTGGCGCCAAAAAATATGGGCGTCGCTTTTGTCTCCACATTATTTCAGTCTCATTTTCATTTGCTTCTGGTTGCTAGAAGCTTGATGTTTGGCATTTTTTTCCCATTCCTGAAACTGTCTTATAAGGAATTTGATTTATTTTGCTTTATATGTTGTTTTTTCTCTTACATATTGCAAGATGTCTCACGTTGCATCTGAGCCAGAAGATACTACAGGAAAACCACTGCCTGCTGGATCTACCAAAGCTAAGTGTATCTGCTGTAAACTTTTGGTAGCTATTTCTCCAGCTGTTGTTTGTATTAATTGTCATGACAAACTTGTTAAAGCAGATAATATTTCCTTTAGTGATGTACCATTGCCTGTTGCAGTTCCCTCAACATCTAAGGTGCAGAATGTTCCTGATAACATAAGAGATTTTGTTTCTGAATCCATAAAGAAGGCTTTGTCTGTTATTTCTCCTTCTAGTAAACGTAAAAAGTCTTTTAAATCTTCTCTCTCTACAGATGAATTTTTAAATGAACACCATCATTCTGATTCTTTGGACTCTTCTAGTTCAGAGGATTCTGTCTCAGAGATTGATGCTGATAAATCTTCATATTTATTTAAGATGGAATTTATTCGCTCTTTACTTAAAGAAGTACTAATTGCTTTAGAAATAGAGGATTCTAGTCCTCTTGATACTAATTCTATACGTTTGGATAAGGTTTTTAAAGCTCCTGCGGTTATTCCAGAAGTCTTTCCTGTTCCTAATGCTATTTCTGCAGTAATTGCTAAGGAATGGGATAAATTGGGTAATTCATTTACTCCTTCTAAACGTTTTAAGCAATTATATCCTGTTCCGCCTGACAGGTTAGAATTTTGGGACAAAATCCCTAAGGTTGATGGGGCTATTTCTACCCTTGCTAAACGTACTACCATTCCTACGTCAGATGGTACCTCGTTTAAGGATCCTTTAGATAGAAAAATTGAATCTTTTCTAAGAAAAGCTTATCTATGTTCAGGTAATCTTCTTAGACCTGCTATATCATTGGCTGATGTTGCTGCAGCTTCAACTTTTTGGTTGGAAACTCTAGCGCAACAAGTAACAAATCGTGATTCTCATGATATTATTATTCTTCTCCAGCATGCTAATAATTTCATCTGTGATGCCATTTTTGATATTATTAGAGTTGATGTTAGATTTATGTCTCTGGCTATCTTAGCCAGAAGAGCTTTATGGCTTAAGACTTGGAATGCTGATATGGCTTCTAAATCAACTCTACTTTCCATTTCTTTCCAGGGAAACAAATTATTTGGTTCTCAGTTGGATTCTATTATTTCAACTGTTACTGGTGGGAAAGGAACTTTTTTACCACAGGATAAAAAATCTAAAGGTAAAAACAGGGCTAACAATCGTTTTCGTTCCTTTCGTTTCAACAAAGAACAAAAGCCTGATCCTTCGTCCTCAGGAGCAGTTTCAGTTTGGAAACCATCTCCAGTCTGGAATAAATCCAAGCCTGCTAGAAAGGCAAAGCCTGCTTCTAAGTTCACATGAAGGTACGGCCCTCATTCCAGTTCAGCTGGTAGGGGGCAGGTTACGTTTTTTCAAAGAAATTTGGATCAAATCTGTTCACAATCTTTGGATTCAGAACATTGTTTCAGAAGGGTACAGAATTGGTTTCAAGATGAGACCTCCTGCAAAGAGATTTTTTTCTTTCCCATGTCCCAGTAAATCCAGTGAAAGCTCAAGCATTTCTGAATTGTGTTTCAGATCTAGAGTTGGCTGGAGTAATTATGCCAGTTCCAGTTCCGGAACAGGGGATGGGGTTTTATTCAAATCTCTTCATTGTACCAAAGAAGGAGAATTCCTTCAGACCAGTTCTGGATCTAAAATTATTGAATCGTTATGTAAGGATACCAACGTTCAAGATGGTAACTGTAAGGACTATATTGCCTTTTGTTCAGCAAGGGAATTATATGTCCACAATAGATTTACAGGATGCATATCTGCATATTCCGATTCATCCAGATCATTATCAGTTCCTGAGATTCTCTTTTCTAGACAAGCATTATCAATTTGTGGCTCTACCGTTTGGCCTTGCTACAGCTCCAAGAATTTTCACAAGGATTCTCGGTGCCCTTCTGTCTGTAATCAGAGAACAGGGTATTGTGGTATTTCCTTATTTGGACGATATCTTGGTACTTGCTCCGTCTTTACATTTAGCAGAGTCTCATACGAATCGACTTGTGTTGTTTCTTCAAGATCATGGTTGGAGGATCAATTTACCAAAAAGTTCTTTGATTCCTCAAACAAGGGTAACCTTTCTGGGTTTCCAGATAGATTCAGTGTCCATGACTCTGTCTTTAACAGACAAGAGACGTCTAAAATTGATTACAGCTTGTCGAAACCTTCAGTCACAATCATTCCCTTCGGTAGCCTTATGCATGGAAATTCTAGGTCTTATGACTGCTGCATCGGACGCGATCCCCTTTGCTCGTTTTCACATGCGACCTCTTCAGCTCTGTATGCTGAACCAATGGTGCAGGGATTACACGAAGATATCTCAATTAATATCTTTAAAACCGATTGTTCGACACTCTCTAACGTGGTGGACAAATCACCATCGTTTAATTCAGGGGGCTTCTTTTGTTCTTCCGACCTGGACTGTAATTTCAACAGATGCAAGTCTCACAGGTTGGGGAGCTGTGTGGGGATCTCTGACGGCACAAGGAGTTTGGGAATCTCAGGAGGTGAGATTACCAATCAATATTTTGGAACTCCGTGCAATTTTCAGAGCTCTTCAGTTTTGGCCTCTTCTGAAGAGAGAATCGTTCATTTGTTTTCAGACAGACAATGTCACAACTGTGGCATACATCAATCATCAAGGAGGGACTCACAGTCCTCTGGCTATGAAAGAAGTATCTCGAATTTTGGTTTGGGCGGAATCCAGCTCCTGTCTAATCTCTGCGGTTCATATCCCAGGTGTAGACAATTGGGAAGCGGATTATCTCAGTCGCCAAACGTTGCATCCGGGCGAATGGTCTCTTCACCCAGAGGTATTTCTTCAGATTGTTCAATTGTGGGGGCTCCCAGAGATAGATCTGATGGCCTCTCATCTAAACAAGAAACTTCCCAGGTATCTGTCCAGATCCCGGGATCCTCAGGCGGAGGCAGTGGATGCATTATCACTTCCTTGGAAGTATCATCCTGCCTATATCTTTCCGCCTCTAGTTCTTCTTCCAAGAGTAATCTCCAAGATTCTGAGGGAATGCTCGTTTGTTCTGCTAATAGCTCCGGCATGGCCTCACAGGTTTTGGTATGCGGATCTTGTCCGGATGGCATCTTGCCAGCCATGGACTCTTCCGTTAAGACCAGACCTTCTGTCACAAGGTCCTTTTTTCCATCCGGATCTGAAATCCTTAAATTTAAAGGTATGGAGATTGAACGCTTGATTCTTGGTCATAGAGGTTTCTCTGACTCCGTGATTAATACTATGTTACAGGCTCGTAAATCTGTATCTCGAGAGTTATATTATAGAGTCTGGAAGACTTATATTTCATGGTGTCTTTCTCATCATTTTTCTTGGCATTCTTTTAGAATACCGAGAATTTTACAATTTCTTCAGGATGGTTTGGATAAGGGTTTGTCCGCAAGTTCTTTGAAAGGACAAATCTCTGCTCTTTCTGTTCTTTTTCACAGAAAGATTGCTATTCTTCCTGATATTCATTGTTTTGTACAAGCTTTGGTACGTATAAAACCTGTCATTAAGTCAATTTCTCCTCCTTGGAGTTTGAATTTGGTTCTGGGAGCTCTTCAAGCTCCTCCGTTTGAACCTATGCATTCATTGGACATTAAATTACTTTCTTGGAAAGTTTTGTTCCTTTTGGCCATCTCTTCTGCTAGAAGAGTTTCTGAATTATCTGCTCTTTCGTGTGAGTCTCCTTTTCTGATTTTTCATCAGGATAAGGCGGTGTTGCGAACTTCTTTTGAATTTTTACCTAAAGTTGTGTATTCCAACAACATTAGTAGAGAAATTGTGGTTCCTTCATTATGTCCTAATCCTAAGAATTCTAAGGAGAAATCATTGCATTCTTTGGATGTTGTTAGAGCTTTGAAATATTATGTTGAAGCTACGAAATCTTTCCGTAAGACTTCTAGTCTATTTGTTATCTTTTCCGGTTCTAGGAAAGGCCAGAAAGCTTCTGCCATTTCTTTGGCATCTTGGTTGAAATCTTTAATTCATCTTGCCTATGTTGAGTCGGGTAAAACTCCGCCTCAAAGAATTACAGCTCATTCTACTAGGTCAGTATCTACTTCCTGGGCGTTTAGGAATGAAGCTTCGGTTGACCAGATCTGCAAAGCAGCAACTTGGTCTTCTTTGCATACTTTTACTAAATTCTACCATTTTGATGTATTTTCTTCTTCTGAAGCAGTTTTTGGTAGAAAAGTTCTTCAGGCAGCGGTTTCAGTTTGAATCTCCTGCTTATGTTTTTTGTTAAACTTTATTTTGGGTGTGGATTATTTTCAGCAGGAATTGGCTGTCTTTATTTTATCCCTCCCTCTCTAGTGACTCTTGTGTGGAAAGATCCACATCTTGGGTAGTCATTATCCCATACGTCACTAGCTCATGGACTCTTGTTAATTACATGAAAGAAAACATAATTTATGTAAGAACTTACCTGATAAATTCATTTCTTTCATATTAACAAGAGTCCATGAGGCCCACCCTTTTTTGTGGTGGTTATGATTTTTTTGTATAGAGCACAATTATTCCAATTCCTTATTTTATATGCTTCGCACTTTTTCTTATCACCCCACTTCTTGGCTATTCGTTAAACTGATTTGTGGGTGTGGTGAGGGGTGTATTTATAGGCATTTTAAGGTTTGGGAAACTTTGCCCCTCCTGGTAGGAATGTATATCCCATACGTCACTAGCTCATGGACTCTTGTTAATATGAAAGAAATGAATTTATCAGGTAAGTTCTTACATAAATTATGTTATTTGTTCATCAGGGTTTTCTTCTCCAACCTATAGCGTGCATTGTTCCTGTAACTACTGCAGCTGCTTTTTGGTTCTGAAGAGGCTCTGGAGGAGACTCTTCAGGTTGAGACCCCATTAGATGATATTCTGGATAGAATTAGGGCTCTCAAGGTAGTTAATTCTTTCATTACAGATGCCGCCTTTCAACTGGCTAAATTAGCGGCAAAGAATTCAGGTTTTGCCATTTTAGCGTGTAGAGCGTTATGGCTTAAGTCCTGGGCTGCTGATGTGTCATCAATATCTAAGCTTTTAGCCATCCCTTTCAAGGGTAAGACCCTATTCGGGCCTGAACTGAAAGAGATCATTTCAGACATCACTGGAGGGTAAGGCCATGCCCTTCCTCAGGATAAGACAAATAAGATGAGGACCAAACAAAATAATTTTCGTTCCTTTCGAAACTTCAAAGGTGGTCCCTCTACCTCTTCCCCTGCTGCAAAGCAAGAGGGGAATTTTGCTCAATCCAAGTCAGTCTGGAGACCTAACCAGACTTGGAACAAGAGTAAACAGGCCAAGAAGCCCGCTGCTTGCCACCAAGACAGCATGAAGGGGTAGCCCCTGATCCGGGACCGGATCTAGTAGGGGGCAGACTTTCTCTCTTTGCTCAGGCTTGGGCAAGAGACGTTCAGGACTCCTGGGCTTTAGAAATCTTAACCCAGGGGTATCTTCTAGATTTCAAAGATTCTCCTCCAAGGGGGAGATTCCATCTTTCTCAATTGTCTGTAAACCAGACAAAAAGAGAGGCGTTCTTACGCTGTGTAGAAGACCTATATACCATGGGAGTGATCTGCCCAGTTCCGAAAACAGAACAGGGGCAGGGGTTCTACTCCAATCTGTTTGTGGTTCCCAAAAAAGAGGGAACTTTCAGACCAATTTTAGATCTCAAGATCCTAAACAAATTCCTCAGAGTCCCATCCTTCAAGATGGAGACCATTCGGACTATTTTACCAATGATCTAGGAGGGTCAATATAGGACCACCGTGGACTTAAAGTATGCGTATCTACACTTCCCTATCCACAAAGATCATCACCAGTTCCTCAGGTTCGCCTTTCTGGACAAGCATTACCAGTTTGAGGCTCTTCCCTTCAGGTTGGCCACAGCTCCCAGAATTTTCACAAAGGAGCTAGGGTCCCTTCTGGCGGTTCTAAGGCCGCGGGGCATAGCAGTGGCGCCTTATCTGGACGATATCTTAATTCAGGCGTTGACTTACCAACTAGCCAAGTCTCACACGGACATCGTGTTGGCTTTTCTAAGATCTCACGGGTGGAAGGTGAACGTAAAAAAAGAGTTCACTTATCCCTCTCACAAGAGTTCCATTCCTGGGAACTCTGATAGATTCGGTGGACATGAAAATTTTTCTGACCGAGGTCAGGAAATCAAAGATTTTAACCACCTGCCGAGCTCTTCATTCCATTCCTCGGCCGTCAGTGGCTCAGTGTATGGAGATAATCGGACTAATAGTAGCGGCAATGGACATAGTTCCGTTTGCTCGCTTGCATCTCAGCCCACTGCAACTATGCATCCTCAGTGGAATGGGGATTATGCAGATTTATCTCCTCAGATAAATCTGGATCAAGAGACCAGAGACTCTCTTCTTTGGTGGTTGTCACAGGATCATCTGTCCCAGGGAATGTGTTTCCGGCCAGCGTGGGTCATAGTGACAACGGACGCCAGCCTATTGTGCTGGGGTGCAGTCTGGAATTCCCTGAAAGCACAGGGTTTGTGGACTCAGGAGGAGGCTCTCCTCCCGATAAATATTCTAGAACTGAGAGCGATATTCAACGCGCTTCAGGCGTGGCCTCAGCTGGCTTCGGCCAGATTCATAAGATTCCAGTCGGACAATATCACAACTGTAGCATATATCAATCATCAGGGGGAACAAAGAGTTCTCTAGCGATGATAGAGGTTGCCAAAATAATTTGATGGTCAGAGACTCACTCTTGAAAAAAAAAACTGGGAAGCGGATTTTCTAAGTCTTCAGACTTTTCATCCGGGGGAGTGGGAGCTCCATCCAGAGGTGTTTGCGCAATTGATTCAGCAATGGGGCACACCAGAATTGGATCCGATGGCGTCTCGTCAGAACGCCAAACTTCCTTGTTACGGGTCCAGGTCAAGGGATCCTCAGGCAGTATTGATAGATGCTCTAGCAGTACCCTGGTCGTTCAACCTGGCTTATGTGTTTCCACCATTTCCTCTCCTTCATCTTTTGATTGCCAGAATCAAACAGGAGAGAGCTTCAGTGATTTTAATAGCACCTGCGTGGCCACGCAGGACTTGGTATGCAGACCTGGTGGACATGTCATCTCTTCCACCATGGACTCTGCCACTGAGACAGGACCTTCTGATTCAAGGTCCGTTCCAGCATCCAAATCTAGTTTCTCTGTGTGCTTGGAGATTGAACGCTTGATTTTATCGAAGCGGGGTTTCTCTGAGTGGGTCATAGATACCTTGATTCAGGCCCGATGCCTGTCACTAGGAAAATTTATCATAAGATATGGTGTAAATATCTTTATTGGTGCAAATCCAAAGTCTACTCATGGAGTAAGATCAGGATTCCTAGGATTTTGTCCTTTCTCCAAGAAGAATTGGAGAAGGGGCTATCAGCTAGTTCCTTAAAGGGACAGATATCTGCTTTGTCAATTCTACTGCACAAGCGTCTGGCAGATGTTCCAGACGTTCAGTCGTTCTGTCAGGCTTTAGTTAGAATCAAGCCTGTGTTTAAACCTGTTGCTCCGCCATGGAGTTTGAATTTAGTTCTTAAAGTTCTTCAAGGGGTTCCGTTTGAACCTATGCATTCCATAGATATTAAGCTTCTATCTTGGAAAGTTCTGTTTTTAGTTGCTATCTCTTCGGCTCGAAGAGTTTCTGAACTATCTGCATTGCAATGCGACTCGCCTTATCTTGTTTTCTATGATTATAAGGTGGTTTTGCATACCAAACCTGGGTTCCTTCCTAAGGTTGTTACTAATAGGAATATCAATCAGGAAATTGTTGTTCCTTCTCTGTGTCCTAATCCTTCCTCTAAGAAGGAGCGTCTGTTGCACAACTTGGACGCGGTTCATGCTTTGAAGTTTTACTTGCAAGCAACCAAAGATTTCCGTCAAACATCTTCTTTGTTGTCTGTTCTGGAACACGTAGAGGTCAAAAAGCTATGGCTACCTCTCTTTCTTTTTGGCTGAAAAGCATCATCCGTTTGGCATACGAGACTGCTGGACAGCAGCCTCCTGAAAGGATTACAGCTCACTCTATTAGAGCGGTGGCTTCCACATTGGCTTTTAAAAATGATGCTTCTGTTGAACAGATTTGTAAGGCTGCGACTTGGTCTTCGCTTCATACCTTTTCCAAATTTTCCAAATTTGATACTTTTGCTTCTTCGGAGGCTATTTTTGGGAGAAAAGTTCTTCAAGCAGTGGTGCCTTCTGTTTAACCATCTGTCTTGTCCCTCCCATTCATCCGTGTCCTGTAGCTTTGCTATTGTATCCCACAAGTAAAGGATGAATCCGTGGACTCGTTGTACCTTCTAGAAGAAAAGTAAATTTATGCTTACCTGATAAATTAATTTCTTCTATGGTACGACGAGTCCACGCCTGCCCTGTCATTTTAAGACAGATTATATTTTTTTGATTTTAAACTTCAGTCACCTCTGCACCTTGTAGTTTCTCCTGTTTCTTCCTATACCTTCGGTCGAATGACTGCGGGGGTGGAGTCAAGGGAGGAGCTATATAGACAGCTCTGCTGTGTTGCTTTTTGCCACTTCCTGTTAGCAGGAGGATAATATCCCACAAGTAAAGGATGAATCCGTGGACTCGTCGTACCATAGAAGAAATTAATTTATCAGGTAAGCATAAATTTACTATTTATGTTTTTTTTAAGTTTATCATTAGGCTTGGGCAGATTTTTGGGTAAGAGGAAAATTACAGCTAAACAACAAACACAGCAGACATGTAAAAATAGCCCTGGTCCTTAAAGTGAAGGTAAACTTTGATGAATGAAAGCCCGGTTTTTAATAATACTATTAAAAACAGGGGCACTTTCATTCACTAAAGTTTAGAAATCAGCCGTTTTGTTTATAAACTTAGCTTTCTTCTCTTCACAGTCAGAGCAGCTTCCCCCGCACGGTGATCCTCTCTTCACACGTCGGCAATGACTAATCCGGCTTCCTCCAATCACGGTTTCCCCCCCAGGGGAATCATTGCCTGAGGCCATGCCATGATTGGAGGAAGCCGGATTAATCATTGCTGACGTGTGAAGAGAGGATCACCGTGCGGGGGAAGCTGCTCCGGCTGTGAATAGAAGAAAGGTAAGTTTTTAAACAAAACGGCTGCTTTCTAAACTTTAGTGAATGAAAGTGCCCCTGTTTTTAATAGTATTTTTAAAAACCGGGCTTTCATTCATCAAAGTTTACCTTCACTTTAAGGACCAGGGCTATTTTTACATTTCTGCTGTGTTTGTGTTTAGCTGTAATTTTCCTCTTACTCATTTACTGTGCCCACACATTATATACAGTTTTTCTTTTTTTTTTTTTTTTTTAGTAGTCAACCCAAAGTATTGATCTAGGCCCATATTGGTATATTTCATGCCACCATTTTACCGCCAAATGCGATCAAATAAAAAAAATCTTTCACTTTTTCACTTGCTTTAGGCTTCTCACTCAAATTATTTACAAACAGCTTGTGCAAATATGGCACAAATTGTTGTAAATGCTTCTCTGGGATCCCCTTTGTTCAGAAATAGCAGACATTTATGGCTTTGGAATTACTTTTAGGTAATTAGAAGGCCGCTAAATGCCGCTGCGCACCAAACTTGTATAATGCCCAGCAGTGAAGGGGTTAATTAGGTAACTTGTAGGGTTAATTTTAGCATTAGTGTAGAGATCAGCCTCCCACCTCACACATCCCACCCTCTGATCCCTCCCTAACCTCCCTCAAACAGGTCTCTTCCCTCCCCCACCTCACAATTTTTTTATTCTGCAGTGTTGGTTCCCCCTTAACCCCCCAACCTCCCTGATTCCCCCTCTACCTAATTGCCGCCATCTTGGGTACCCACTTTGGGCTGTTTTTTGTTGTGTTTTTTTTTTTTTTTTTTTTTTTTTTTTTTAGTAACCTTATCCTTTTTTGTCACTCAATCATTTAGGCAGCCCCCCTCAATACCTTCCTTCCCCTCCCAGATCCCTTTTCCAACATTTAACCCCCCCCTCCCTCTCCCACCTTTCCTTAAACATGCTACCTGACTGTGATCTGAAGCGGGCGCCTGCGCACTGCCGGAACTGCTCCAGCGATGGGCCGCCCACCTGCCTCCATGCTATGGATCCCACCCACCAACGTTCGGCACCATCGATACAGAGAGGGACACAAATTGGCTTTCTCTGCATCGGATGCTTAAAAAAGGTTATTGCAGGATACCTCAATATCGAGGCATCACTGCAATACCCTGGAAGCGACCACGATTGCTTCCACCGCTTCAAACCCCTGAGGACGTGCCAGGCACGTGCTTGGTCATTAACTGACACTTTTTGTAGGACGGGATTAAGGGGATGCTAAACCCAATTTTTTTCTTTCATGATTCAAATAGAGCATGCTAATTTAAGCAACTTTCTAATTTACTCCTATTATCAAATTTTCTTATATCGCTTGCTATCTTTATTGAATGGAATGTAAAGCTTAGAGACCTTCTCATTTTAGGTTCAGAACCCTGGATAACGCTTGCTTATTGGTGGGCTACATTTAGCCACCAATAAGCAAGAGTAACCCAGGTTCTGAACCAAAAATGGGCCGGCTGCTAAGCTTTTAATTCCTGCTATTTAAATAAAGATTGCAATAAAATAAAGAAAATTTTTTAATAGAGAATGCAATTTTAAGAATCTTTCTAATGTATTCCTATCTGAATCCATTAAAGAAAAACTTTGGGTTTAGTATCCCTTTAAATAAATGTATACTTAATTTCCAGTTTTTGGCTTCACATATCAGTGTTTGTTATTGTTAAAGCATTTTATAATTAAATGTTTATGTATTTAAAGAGAGAAAAAAGTAATTTAAATTAGAAATAGATTTTTTGCGATATACTTCTATTAGCAAAAATGCTTCTAGTGAGTTTTTACTTTTTTTCCTGCGGCATACGCACATATCCTGTGAGGGCCGTGCATCAGTATTCAAACACTATGGATGCTCAGCGAGGTGGCATTGGTATATATTTCTTTTGTGAAGACATAGTGTGCGTCATACAAGCCAACTCTGACTCCCTGTATAAGGTTTGGTGTTTGAATACTGAGTGCACAAGCCCTCGCTAGATGAGTGCATATGCCGCAGAAAACAGTAATAACTTTTACAATTAGTATTTTTACTAATAGAAGTATACTGCAAAAATGCTTATATTTCAAATTTAAATGCTCTCATGCACATTTAAATGACCCTTCTATCCCTTTAACTATGTTTCACCTGTTTGTCGTTATACATTTTTTTTTCTCAGTAGCCACAATGCTTTTCTGAGCAGGACATAGCTAGTGAGCCAATAAGGAATGATGTATGCATAAAACAACCAGTCTCCAGCCTTGTCCTGCTAAGTACTGGCATGTGGTGCTAGGTAAAACAATTTATTTAGCAAAAAGAAACAACTATTTGTGTAATAGATGCTGTAACAGATTAAACTGCTTTTATTATTACATTAAGTTGCATCAAACATTTTGAATAAATAAATGAACTGATTTATGGTCTCAGGATTATAAAGATATTTCTTTTCACTTGCATGCAGTTTTTATTTAAATAAGACTAAATACTAATAATTACTAAATATTTTTCTTCTGCCTTTTTATTCCTTATAGCTTATCCACAATCACAGCAGTATTCTTATGGCTCTGGGGGACCAGCTGTCTATCAGCCCCAACCAACTAGTGTTCCTTCTGCTTCTCCTTACCACAACCCTTCGTATGCTGCCTCTTCCCACTCTGCTTCTCAGCCGCTCTACCCTGGGCAGTCTCAGCCTACTCCTGTGCCATCGTCTTCTTCTTCCTCCTCTTTTCCTTCTCCTACTGGAGCATCCTTCCAGCATGGCGGACCAGGAGCTCCAGCTACCTCTGCTCCTTATCCACTTCCTCCTACTGGACCTACAGGTACTCTGCCTGCTGCCAGTGATCTGCCTGCATCCCAGAGAACAGGTCTGAGCATGAACTTGGGTGGGAGATGGGGAACAAGATTTTAATCATTTTATTGAGATGTAAGGTTTAACAATCTTAAAAAGCCTTACCTAGTCTTTTAACTGCACAGACTTGTCAAGAAGGTATAAAAATGCCAGAGCACAATACATGAAGTGATAACACAGGCACACAATATAAACTATTACATGCAACTAATAACCTTACTGTGACACCCCTGTCTCATATTTTAACTCTTGACACCAAGGTTGTCTTCCTATTTTCAAGTTATATTAAAAACTGAAATAACCAAATATTAATATGCTTTGTTTAGCTTGTGCTATCTATTTTAATAATAAGGTGTGACCCAAATACCTGGCAGAGGCTCAATGCTCTCATTGTTGCCATTATGTAATAGAACAGTAGTTGTAGCTTTGATACAAGTTTCCCTACCAATCGTTCATCTTCAAAGCTACCATTTCAGCTAAAAATAAATTATAGTTTGACTCCTGACCCTGTGTTTCACATGCAGTATTTTTTTTTCTTAAATCCACTTTAAAATGCTGTGACACTTTTTGTCAAGATGTCTAGTTGTTACCAGCCAGTGAGCTATACCTTTGACAAAATAAATTCAAACATGACTAGCTGGTTAGTCTGAATACAAATAAATGCTTTAACAATTTTTTTTACATGTCTAATGCTCATTCTTAACATCACTGCAGAATAATTCAACATTTTTAACTGCAAATCATCCCAGTACTTTATTCCAAACATTTTTACTACAGACATCAATTTGCACATTTCCTAAAGTGATTGTAAAGTTTAAAGAATTAAAGGGACATAAAACCCAAGTTTTTTTTTTTTCATAATTCAGATAGAACATACAATTTTAAACAACTTTACATCTTTTTTTATCATTTTCTTTGTTTTTTGTTATCCTTTGTTGAAAAGCTGGTATGTAAGCTCATGAGTGCACGTAACTACAGCACTATATGGCAGCAGTTTTGCAACAATGTTATACATTAGCAGGTGCACTAGATGGCAGCACTATTTCCTGTCATGTAGAGTTTCAGGCATGTGCACGCTACCTACCTAGGTATACCTTCAACAAAGAATAACATGAGAACAAAGCAAATTTGATAATAGAAGTAAATTGGAAACTTTTTAAAATTGTATTCTCTATCTAAATAATGAAAGATATTTTTGGGGTTTAATGTCCCTATAAAGCCCAGTATTTAAAAATACTCTTAAAAAAAATATGGGCACTTTAATTCATTAAACTTTAGAAACACGCTTTTTAAAAAAAACAAAAAACAAAACAAAAACTTTTTGTTATGTTAAACAGACTACCGATCCTCTGCTTGCTTCTTCTTCTGTATTTTGCAGATTGATGAAGAATTTGGCTTCCACCAATCGTTGCGTGCCCCCATTGGTGTCCAGCTCGTGGGGCACGCAATGATTGGAGGAAGCCAGATTCGTGATTGATATACAAAATACAGTCGGAGAAGTGGGAGGATCGGCAGTCTGTTTACACTAACAAAAAAGGTCAGTATTTTTTTTTTTTTTTAAAAAAGGGTGTTTGGAAAGTTTAATGAAAGTGCCCCTGTTTTTAAAAGTATTTTTAGATACTGGGTTTATTTCTTTAAAATTTACAATCACTTTAAATAATGTTCTATGGTGTTGTGCACAAGCTTACTTAATTTAGTTTGCATTTAGTTCAAGGAACACAACTGTGAACACGTACATAATAATTGCATGCCTGAGCTTTGTAAAATACTCTTGCATGTGACATCTCAATAAAAAGCACAAGTCTTGGCATGGAATGATGGCTGTTGCATGCACAAGTATTTATCATGGATAAACATTTCTTTACAAGATATGACGAGTCCACGGATTTCATCCTTTTGGGATTACGCCTCCTGGTCAGCAGGAAGTGGCAAAGAGCACCACAGCAGAGCTGTATATATAGCTCCTCCCTTCCCTCCGACCCCAGTCATTCTCCTTGCCTGTGTTAGTAATAGGAAGAGGTAAAGTGAGGTGTTAGTTTAGATTCTTCAATCAAGAAGTTTTTTTATTTTTAAATGGTGCCAGTGAGTACTATTTTTCTCAGGGAGAAATCGTCAGTCAATATCTTCCCAAGAGGAGTGGAGACATCTTTTTTTCTGCCCTGATGTTGATGATCTTAGCAAACATTATCTGAGATCTTGCTGGTTCCCACAGAGTAGCTGAAGGTAGTGTAAAGAAACATCTTCAGTGTGGAGAACCGTGTCATGCTACAAGCAGCATTGAGGTATGTTCAGTCATTTGTTTCTGGGGAGACTAGATACATCAGAACAGGCTGACATTATTCCCTAACTTGGGAGGGGTAATCAGTATGCACTATATGAATGGAAATGGTGTACCTGGAATTCCCTTTTATCTTGATTACTTATCAGTGTGTTTGAGGTATGTTGAGATGCCTCAAACACACTTGGAGATGCGGTTTGTTGCTTAAGGGCTGTCGTTATTATGTTATTATAACTGGCTTGGCAGAGAGCAATATTCAATGATTGTTGCGCTTTTATTATTTAAAGTGTGTGTATCAGAGGGGCACATGGCGTTTTTAGTGATATAAGTTGGGAATCTGACATGTTGTTTTTCTTCCCATGCGGGTCTCAGTACGGCTCGAGTTACGCTCACGGTGGACGGGGCCTAGTTTCGCGCGCTCAGCCGCCCAGTATTCATCCGGATCATCAGCAAGGTCCTGGGCTCCGGTGGGCCCTAAGTCAGTTTGTACACGAAGGGGTACAGAGAGACTTAGGAGCGCTACTCAAGGAGGATCAGTGTGATCTGGGGGCAGGTAGGCGCCGCTGTGGAGAGGTGCAGGGGCCTGGAGTGTGATAAAAATTGGTATATAGCATAACCAAACAAACGGAGCAATATTGTTAAGTTAATTTAGGCACATAAGGGCACTTTTTATTGCTGCAAACGTTGTTTTAACTGATAGCAGAAAAATTGTTGCGCTTTTATTATTTAAAGGCGCAGTACACTTTTTAGTTCAAAATTTTTGACTATATGATTTGACTTCAGGGCTCAATATATCAAGTAAAGAAAGACTATTATTGCTATTGCTAGTCTGTTTAACATGTCTGAACTTCTGGAAAGTACTTGTTCTATCTGTTTAGATGCCATTGTGGAACCTCCTCTTACTTTTTGTTCCTCATGTACTGAAAGGGCCTTACAATGTAAAGAACAGATTTTCTTTAATGCAAGTATGTCTAAGGATGCTTCTCAGACTACTGAGAATCAGGGTATGCCCCTACTTTCTCCCCAAGCGTCACAACCTTTAACGCCCACCCAAGCGACGCTGTGTTCTTAAACCGCGTCCACTTCCATTTACTCTGCAGGATATGGCTGCAGTTATGTCATTTACCCTTACAGGTTTTATCCAAGTTGCCAGTGTTGCAGGGCAAACGCAGCAGGACAGAAGCCAATCCGAATCCTGCGACCTCTGATGCTTTGTTGGCTATTTCCGATGTACCCTCACACATCTGAATTGGGGGTCAGGAAACTTCTGTCCGAGGGGGAACTTTCCGACTCGGGAAGTGTGTTACCTCAGACGGACTCGGTCATCGTGCCCTTCAGATTTAAGCTTGAACACCTCCGCCTGTTACTTCGGGAGGTTTTAGCGACGCTGGATGACTGTGAACTCTATTGTGGTACCACCAGAGAAATTGTGTATGATTGACAAATACTTAGAGGTGCCTGCTTACTCTGATGTTTTTCCGGTTCCTAAGAGAATCTCAGAAATTATTACGCGAGAATGGGAAAGACTGGGTATCCCGTTCTCACCTTCTCCTAATTTTAAGAAAATGTATCCCATATCTGACACTGTCCGGGACTTTGGGCAAACATTCCCTAAGGTGGAGGGAGCTATATCTACCCTGGCTAAGCGTACAACTATTCCTATTTAGGACAGTTGTGCTTTCAAAGACCCTATGGATAAAAAATTGGAGGGTCTTCTAAAAAAGTTATTATTCATCAGGGTTTCCTTTTACAACCGACGGCCTGCATTGTGCCAGTTACAACTGCGGAGGCTTTCTGGTTTGACGCCTTAGAAGAGTCTCTTAAGACTGAGACTCCTTTAGAGGAAATTTTAGATAGAATTAAGGCTCTTAAGCTGGCTAATTCTTTTATTACGGATGCCGCCTTTCAGATTGCCAAATTGGAGGCTAAGAATGCCGGATTTGCCATTTTAGAGCGTTATGGTTAAAATCTTGGTCTGCTGATGTCATCTAAGTCAAAGTTTTTGGCTATTCCTTTCAAAGGAAAAACCCTATTCTGGCCTGACTTGAAAGAAATAATTTCTGACATTACAGGAGGTAAGGGTCATCTCCTACCTCAGGATAAAACAGCTAAACTGAGGGGTAAACAAAATAATTTTCGTTCCTTTCGGAACTTCAAAGGAGTCCCCTCTTCTTCTTCTTCTTCTTCTTCTGCTAAACAGGAAGGGAATTTTGCTCAGACAAAGTCCGTCTGTAGACCCAACCAGGCTTGGAACAAAGGTAAACAACCCAAGAAGCCCGCTGCTGCTCCCAAGACAGCATGAAGGGGCGCCCCCCGATCCCGGACCGGATCTAGTAGGGGGCAGACTTTCTCTCTTTACCCAGGCTTGGGTAACAGATGTTCAGGACACCTGAACACTGGAAATCGTGTCCCAAGGGTATCAACTGGAATTCAAAAATTCTCTCCCAAGGGGGAGGTTTCTTCTTTCACGATTGTCTGTAGACCAGATAAAAAGAGACGCGTTCTTACGTTGTGTAAAAGACCTCTCTACTATAGGAGTAATTCGTCCCGTTCCAATACTGGAACAGGGGCAGGGGTTTTACTCAAATCTTTTCGTGGTTCCCAAAAAAGAGGGCACTTTTCGATCTAAAAAGTCTAAACAAGTTTCTCAGAGTCCTATCCTTCAAGATGGAGACTATTCGAACAATTCTACCATTGATTCAGGAGGGTCAATATATGACTACCATGGACTTGAAGGATGCATAGCTTCATATTCCTATCCACAAGGATCATCACTAGTTCCTAAGGTTTGCTTAAGGTCCTTTCTGGCGGTTCTCAGGCCGTGGGGCATTGCAGTGGCGCCTTATCTGGACGATATTCTGATCCAGGCGTCTTACCATCTGACAAAATCTCATACAAACACGGTTCTGTCCTTTCTGAGGACTCACGGGTGGAAGGTGAATCTAGAAAAGAGTTCACTAATTCCACAGACAAGGGTTCCCTTCTTGGGAACTCTAATAGATTCTATATCCATGAAAATTTTCCTGACAGAGGTCAGAAAGTCAGATTCTGAATACATGCCGAGCCCTTCAGTCCAATCTTCGACCATCAGTGACTGGATTGATGGTGGCGGCAATGGACATCATTCTGTTTGCTCGATTTCATCTCAGACCGCTACAACTGTGTATGCTCGGGCAGTGGAATGGAGATTATGCAAATTTGTCTCCTCAGATAAGTCTGGGTCAGGAGACAAGAGACTCTCTTCTTTTGTGGTTGTCACCGGATCATCTATCCCAAGGGACATGCTTCCGCAGACCCTCTTGGGTGATAGTGACAACGAACGCCAGTCTACTAGGCTGGGGTGCGGTCTGGAATTCCCTGAAGGCTCAGGGAGTGTCTCTACTTCCAATCAATATTCTGGAATTGAGAGCAGTATTCAATGCGCTTCAGGCTTGGCCTCAGTTGGCTTCGGCCAAATTCATCCGATTTCAGTCGGACATCATCACGACTGTAGCTTACATCAATCATCAGGGAGGAACAAGGAGTTCCTTAGCGATGACAAAAATATCCAAGATAATTTGGTGGGCGGAAGCAATCTACATCCCAGGAGTGGACAACTGGGAAGCGGACTTTTTAAGCAGACAGACGTTTCATCCGGGAGATTGGGAACTCCATCCGGAGGTCTTTGCCACCCTGATTCTCAGATAGGGCAGACAGGAATTGGATCTGATGGCGTCTCGTCAGAATGCCAAGCTCCCAAGATACGGATCCAGGTCAAGGGATCCTCAGGCCGAACTGATAGATGCCTTGGTCGTTCAACCTAGCTTATGTGTTTCCACCGTTTGCTCTCCTTCCCCGGGTGATTGCACAGATCAAACAGGAGAGGGCTTCGGTAATTCTAATTGCACCTGTGTGGCCTCGCAGGACTTGGTATGCTGATCTGGTGGACATGTCCTCTCTGCCGCCGTGGAAGCTTCCATTGAGGCAGGACCTTCTCATTCAGGGACCCTTCCATCATCCGAATTTAATTTCTCTGCAGCTGACTGCTTGGAGATTGAACGCTTCATTTTATCTAAGAGGGGGTTCTCTGATTCGGTAATTGATACTTTGATTCAGGCACGTAAGCCTGTCACTAGAAAGATCTACATAAGATATAGCGTAAATATCTTTATTGGTGCGAATCCAAGGGCTACTCATGGAGTAGAGTTAGGATTCCCAGGATTTTATCTTTTCTCCAAGTAGGATTGGAGAAAGGGTTGTCAGCAAGTTCCTTAAAGGGACAAATTTCTGCTTTGTCGATTTTACTACACAAGCGTTTGGCAGATGTTCCAGACGTTCAGTCTTCTTGTCAGGCTCTGACTAGAATCAAGCCTGTGTTTAGACCAATTGCTCCACCCTGGAGTTTGAATTTAGTTCTTAATGTTCTTCAAGGAGTTCCGTTTGAACCCATGCATTCCATAGATATTAAGTTATCTTAGAAGGTTTTATTTTTGGTTGCTATTTCTTCTGCTCGTAGAGTTTCTGAGCTTTCACTGTTACAATGTGACTCTCCTTATCTTATTTTCCATTCTGATAAGGTGGTTTTACGTACCAAACCTGGTTTTATTCCTAAGGTTGTTTCTAATAAGAATATTAATCAGGAAATTGTTGTTACTTCATTGTGTCCTAATCCTTCTTCTAAGAAGGAGCGTCTGTTGCATAACTTGGATGTGGTCCGTGCCCTGAAGTTTTGCAGGTGACTAAAGAATTTCGTTAATCATCTTCATTATTTATTGTTTTTTCTGGAAAGCATAGGGGCCAGAAAGCTATGGCTACCTCTTTCTTTTTGGCTGAAGAGTCTGACATATGAGACTGCTGGACAGCAGCCTCCTGAAATAATTACGGCTCATTCCAATAGGGCTGTGGCTTCCTCATGGGCATTTAAAAATGATGCTTCTGTTGAACAAATTTGCAAGGCTGCAACTTGGTCGTCTCTTCACACTTTTTCCAAATTTTCCAAATTTGATACTTTTCTTCATCTGAGGCTGGTTTTGGGAGAAAGGTTCTTCAAGCAGTGGTGCTTTCCGTTTAGGTTCCTGTCTTGTCCCTCCCTTTCATCCGTGTCCTATAGCTTTGGTATTGTATCCCATAAATAAGGATGAAATCCGTGGACTCGTCATATCTTGTAAAAGAAAAGGAAATTTATGCTTACCTGATAAATGTATTTCTTTTACGATATAACGAGTCCACAGCCCACCCTGTCATTTCTAAGACAGGTATTTACTTATTTTTATTAAACTTCAGTCACCTCTGCACCTTTGGCTTTTCCTTTCTCTTCCTAACTTCGGTCGAATGACTGGAGTGGGAGGGAAGGGAGGAGCTATATATACAGCTCTGCTGTGGTGCTCTTTGCCACTTCCTGCTGACCAGGAGGCGTAATCCCATAAGTAAGGATGAAATCCGTGGACTCGTCATATCGTAAAAGAAATAAATTTATCAGGTAAGCATAAATTTCCTTTTTGTGCAATAACCATTTTTGCCATCAATAATCATTTGAATATAGTTAAACTACCTGGCTAAGTTTTCTATTAGAATAATACATCTTGTACTTATAATTTAGTGACAGTAGATTTTCATGATTTTTTTTTTTTTTTTGTGTTCGAAGAAGAAATTAGTTGCATATCTCTTCAAAAATACAGATTAGGGTAACGGTTTTAATAACATTACAATTTATTGCTTCATGAATTCTATTGCAAAGTTTATTCTTACATACTAAGGCTCTCACATTTTGAAGCAGTGCTGTTTTGTATCTAGTGTTCTAGAAATTGTTTGCCTGACTTTTACATTTCATCTCCAGAATATCCCTCTGCTCAAGATATGGCGAATTATCTGCAAGGTGAATAGTTGCTGCAGCTAATCGCCGAATCAGACAGCAGATGATAGTCATCAAAATGTCACCCAAATCAAACTGTATACTAATTTAATGAACAAATCATTATTTTTGCTTGAAATTTACTACCAAAAAGCATGCAAAGATGAAAAAAAAATTAACCAAATATAAAGAAATGAAAGACTTCCTGTAACCATGCTATCATCTTATACTATACTTTGATTTTATAGTTTATTTAGAATAAATAGTAATATCTTTTTTTGTAGAAAAGCCTGGAATTGGTAGATGGCTGTTAAGCGTGTTGGACAGTATTTTCCCAACATCCTGTTTCTTGGTAGTTAGCAATATAAATGTTTATTTTCAACTGAGATCTGGACCTGGGCTTATACAACCACAGTGCATGTGCTTTATTAAAAGACAATTGTGATGATTTTATGGACTGGGGTGTGTGGAAAGCTACTTTTTAAACAAAATAATAAAAAAGAAATAAAGAATACTAAACATTTATATTGTAAATAGCATAAAACCCTTTTTCTTGGTGATGCATTGTCCTTTAATTCATCCTCCTTACATTTTTTTTTTAATTACATTTTTTCTGAGCTACTAAACAAAAATATATTGTGTCTTTCTTAAGAATATTTATAACGCATGTTTACAAAAAAACTTGTTTAAGCTCTGAAAATTTTGCGTCTGTTGTTCCATTGAACATATGTTCAGACAAGATTTAATTGAGAACAGATTATATTATAATGTTACAGATAAATCAGTGTGACAGCCTTTATTTTTGTATTTTTATGTTGATTACCCTTTCTTATAGAAATCGCAAAATAAATTCCTGCATTGTATTAGCAATCCAATATAAAAACATTCTTTTCTAGGACCTCAGAATGGATGGAATGACCCACCTGCGCTTAGTAGAGCTTCAAAGAAAAAGGTAGGAATTAAGTAAAGCCATTGTAAATTATGATTCAGCCTCAGAAACAAATATTATAAATGTTAATTGAGAAAAAAATAAATACATGTAATAAATAAAACAAACGGTACACTTTGTAAATACATTAATATTCAGTTGTAGTTTATATGGAAACTGTACTGAAGAAAGCTATAAGAGCTTTAAAACTTGCATAGAGAGCATGGGAGAGAGATTTCGCACATAAGCCTAACCCCACTGTAGTTTCAGAATCTTCAATGCAGTGTTGGATTGCCGTTTGGCACTTATCTTGAACCGTTTGGGCGTGCTTGCTCTGCAAATGTTTGGATCTGCGCATGTAGTGTATCGTGATATTGTGCTATAATTTCCAGTCTCTCTTACCCTTAGACCTTTGAGTAGGTGATGTCAGAAGTTGAGGACGTTCAAATTGGTTTGGGATCTAATGCGAGTGGTGATGAAAGAGCTTTTTGCTTTTTTTTTTCTCCAGTATCGGTTCACACAACATTTATCTCACACATGAGCCTAATTTACTAATGACTTGGCTTTTTATTTATTTAATTTTTATTTTTTATTTTTAGGTTCTTGAGAATTATGTACCTCCTCCCCCGATCACAGCTCCTATAATGAACCCATTGGCAGATCCAAGGTCTCAGCAGCAACCCAATCCAGTATCTGGTGCGCCAGTGGCTTCTGTACCCTTCCAGCCATCCCCTTTGCCAACAGTTCAACCAGGCACACAGAATCCGTTTCCAAACATGCAACAGCACATCGGACAACCAGGAGTACCACTAGATTCTTCAAAGCCCAGTATGGAAGGTGCTCCTGGGGCACCCATTGGAAATGCCATACAGGTATAAAAAAAAAAATCTGTCTGTGCTTAATATTAAATATTAATGTCAATAATGTAAATTATTTAACTTTAAATATTACTATATAATTATAGCTATGTAGATTACTTTTCTTTGAATGAAAATAGCAGGCCCTCATAACCTTCAGGTAATAGTTAATTTAGCTGCTTTGCAGTGAAAATGTTTGATATATTTGGATCTTATTGTCACACACTGTTTACGATTTGTGAGCCTGCAGCAGTATTTACTGTAAACTAAGATTGTTATTACAACTTCCTATACTTCGCATAACCTATCTTTCTGAAGCCTTTTGAATTTTGCCACCCTCTAAGGATAATTGGCCAATAAATATATATCCTCCAGCTATTTGTAAGAACATTGTTTAGAAGTTTACAAACAAGTTGTTTAATGGATTACCTATGGATATTTTGTAGGCTATGCACACTCTGCCTGCTGAGAAGATCACCAAGAATCCTATTCCTGAAGAGCACCTTATTCTCAAGAGCACATTTGAAGCTCTTATTCAAAGATGTCTCTCTTCTGCTACTGATCCAGTATGTACTTCTAATTTAGTAGCTCTTTCACATTTAATATGTCATTGTTCCAGTATCTGTTGTTAAATTAGATTCAAATGACCATGTGATATGTAGCGATTTGCACTTTGAAGTCACATTTTTTTCTTCTTAAACAGGGAGAGGCCACAGCTGCATTCATTACTTTTGGGAATTCAGAACCTGGCCACCAGGAGGAGGCAAATACACCCCAGCCAAAGTCTTAAATACCTCCCCCACTTCCCTCATCCCCCAGTCATTCTTTGCCTTTCGTCACAGGAGGTTGGCAGAGAAGTGTCAGAAGATCTTGGAGTAGTCCTTTATGGAGGGTAGTACTCTTCGAGATGGAACTGGGGTTTTAAGTAGTCCTGTCAGCCTCTCAGTGAGAGCTTGGATGAAAGTTAGAGTCTGGAGATGCAGGGAGAGAGTCTTTCTGCGAAACCATCCCGACTTATATTAACAGCTACATAAACAATCAGTGTTGACGAGTTTCACTGCCTTCTTCCTTTACACAAGTCCATGTCAGAAGTGATGCTACTATCTGTCCCACTTGAAAGTCAGTGTTACTGTTCCACGGCGTATATTCTGGTAAGATTGTTTAATTATTTATAAATGTATGATAACGCACGAAGACAGGGTCACAGTGTGACTCCTTTTATCTGTATAGAATCAAGGGTTAATATCTCCTGAGGTGGATTATTGAACAGTGGGGAATAATCTTATATGTTTGATTTTATGCTGCTTTTATGTGTGAGATGTTATGGGCTTATAGGCTATTATGGAATATACAGGTTTCACTTTCACTTTGAGAGCTATGCAGCTTACTAGCTTGGTGCGCTTTCTTTCATGTAATTGGCAAGAGTCCAGGAGCTAGTGACGATTGGGATATACATTCCTACCAGGAGTGGCAAAGTTTCCCAAACCTCAAAATGCCTATAAATACACCCCCACCACACCCACAATTCAGTTTTACAAACTTTGCCTCCTATGGAGGTGGTGAAGTAAGTTTGTGCTAGATTTCTACGTTGACATGCGCTTCACAGCGTGCTGAAGCCCGGTTCCTCAGAGTGCAGTGAATGACAGAGGGATGTGAAGGGAGTATTACCTATTGAATACAATGGTCATCGTAACGGGGATCTATTTCATAGGTTCTCTGTTATCGGTCGCAGAGATTCATCTCCTGCCTCCCTTTTCAGATCAACGATATTCTCTTATATACCATTACCTCTACTGATTCTTGTTTCAGTACTGGTTTGGCTATCTACTTTATGTAGATGAGTGTCTTTTGGTAAGTATGTTTTCCTTTTATTTAAGACACTCTCAGCTATGGTTTGTCACTTTATATGTAAAGTTCTAAATATAATGTTTGTAATTATATTTGCCATGATTCAGGTTAATCAGTATATTTTCTCCAACATTGGTGTGTCCGGTCCACGGCGTCATCCTTACTTGTGGGATATTCTCTTCCCCAACAGGAAATGGCAAAGAGTCCCAGCAAAGCTGGTCACATGATCCCTCCTAGGCTCCGCCCACCCCAGCCATTCTCTTTGCCGTTGCACAGGCAACATCTCCACGGAGATGGTTAAGAGTTTTTTGGTGTTTAAATGTAGTTTTTATTCTTCTATCAAGTGTTTGTTATTTTAAAATAGTGCTGGTATGTACTATTTACTCTGAAACAGAAAAGGATGAAGATTTCTGTTTGTAAGAGGAAGATGATTTTAGCAGACAGTAACTAAAATAGATTGCTGTTTCCACATAGGACTGTTGAGATGAAGTAACTTCAGTTGGGGGAAACAGCAGACTTTTCTGCTTAAGGTATGACTAGCCATATTTCTAACAAGACTGTGTAATGCTGGAAGGCTGTCATTTCCCCTCATGGGGACCGGTAAGCCATTTTCTTAGTCAAAAACAAACAGAATAAAGGGCTTATTATGGGCTAAAAAACTGGTAGACATTTTTATGGGCTAAATCGATTGCTTTATTTGGGCATATTATTCAAATTTAGGCTAACAATTGACATTTATAATCTTGGGGAACGTTTATAAAACGGCAGGCACTGTATTGGACACCTTTTTCAGTCAGGGGGCCTTTCTAGTCATAGACTGAGCCTCATTTTCGCGCCATTAATGCGCAGTTGTTTTTTGAGAGCAGGGCATGCAGATGCATGTGTGAGGATCTAAGAATCTCTGAAAAAGCTTTTAGAAGGTGTCATTTGGTATCGTATTCCCCTCAGGGCTTGGTTGGGTCTTAGCAAAGACTGTATCTGGGACTGTATAGGGGTTAAATTGAAAAGGGTTAAAGCTCTGAAATTTGGTGTGCAATACTTTTAAGGCTTTAAGACACTGTGGTGAAAATTTGGTGATTTTTGAACAATTCCTTCATACTTTTTCACATAGTCAGTAATAAAGTGTTTTCTGTTTGAAATTTAAAGTGACAGTAACGGTTTTATTTTAAAACGTTTTTTTGTGCATTGTTGACAAGTTTAAGCCTGTTTAACATGTCTGTACCTTCAGATAAGCTATGTTCTATATGTATGAAAGCAAATGTGTCTCCCCATTTAAATTTATGTGATAATTGTGCCATAGCGTCCAAACAAAGTAAGGACAGTACTGCCACAAATAATGATATTGCCCAAGATGATTCCTCAAATGAGGGGAGTAAACATGATACTACATAATCTCCTACTGTGTCTACACCAGTTTTGCCCATGCAGGAGGCCCCTAGTACATCTAGTGCGCCAATACTTATTACCATGCAACAATTAACGGCTGTAATGGATAACTCCATAGCAAATCTTTTATCCAAAATGCCTACTTATCAGAGAAAGCGCGATTGCTCTGTTTTAAACACTGAAGAGCAAGAGGATGCTGATGATAATTGTTCTGTCATACCCTCACACCAATCTGAAGGGGCCATGAGGGAGGTTTTGTCAGATGGAGAAATTTCAGATTCAGGAAAAATTTCTCATCAAGCTGAACCTGATGTTGTGACATTTAAATTTAAATTAGAACATCTCCGCGCACTGCTTAAGGAGGTGTTATCTACTCTGGATGATTGTGACAATTTGGTCATTCCAGAGAAATTATGCAAGATGGACAGGTTCCTAGAGTTTCCGGTGCCCCCCGACGCTTTTCCTATACCCAAGCGGGTGGCGGACATAGTAAATAAAGAGTGGGAAAAGCCCGGCATACCTTTTGTTCCTCCCCCTATATTTAAGAAATTATTTCCTATGGTCGACCCCAGAAAGGACTTATGGCAGACAGTCCCCAAGGTCGAGGGGGCGGTTTCTACTCTAAACAAACGCACTACTATTCCTATCGAAGATAGTTGTGCTTTCAAAGATCCTATGGATAAAAAATTGGAAGGTTTGCTTAAAAAGATTTTTGTACAGCAAGGCTACCTTCTACAACCAATTTCATGCATTGTTCCTGTCACTACGGCAGCGTGGTTCTGGTTCGAGGAACTAGAAAAGTCGCTCAGTAGAGAAACTCCATATGAGGAGGTTATGGACAGAGTTCACGCACTTAAATTGGCTAACTCTTTTATTTTAGATGCCGCTTTGCAATTAGCAAAATTAGCGGCGAAAAATTCAGGGTTTGCTATTGTGGCGCGCAGAGCGCTTTGGCTAAAGTCTTGGTCAGCGGATGTGTCATCCAAGACAAAATTACTTAACATTCCTTTCAAAGGTAAAACTTTATTTGGACCTGATTTGAAAGAGATTATTTCAGACATCACTGGGGGAAAGGGCCCCACGCCCTTCCACAGGATAGGTCTTTTAAGGCTAAAAATAAGCCTAATTTTCGTCCCTTTCGCAGAAATGGACCAGCCTCTAATTCTGCATCCTCTAAGCAAGAGGGTAATGCCTCACAACCCAAACCAGCCTGGAAACCAATGCAAGGCTGGAACAAGGGTAAGCAGGCCAAGAAGCCTGCTACTGCTAACAAGACAGCATGAAGGAGTAGCCCCCGATCCGGGACCGGATCTGGTGGGGGGCAGACTCTCTCTCTTTGCTCAGGCTTGGGCAAGAGATGTTCAGGATCCTTGGGCGCTAGAAATAGTTTCTCAAGGTTATCTCCTGGAATTCAAGGAACTACCCCCAAGGGGAAGGTTCCACGGGTCTCACTTATCTTCAAACCAAATAAAGAGACAGGCATTCTTACATTGTGTAGAAGACCTGTTAAAGATGGGAGTGATACACCCAGTTCCAATAAAGGAACAAGGAATGGGATTTTATTCCAATCTGTTCGTAGTTCCCAAGAAAGAGGGAACGTTCAGACCAATTTTGGATTTGAAGATCCTAAACAAATTTCTCAGGGTACCATCGTTCAAAATGGAAACTATTCGAACGATTCTACCCACCATCCAGGAAAAGTCAATTTATGACTACCGTGGATCTAAAGGATGCGTACCTACATATCCCTATCCACAAGGAACATCATCAGTTCCTAAGGTTCGCTTTTCTGGACAAACATTACCAGTTTGTGGCTCTTCCATTCGGATTAGCCACTGCTCCAAGGATTTTCACAAAGGTGCTAGGGTCCCTTCTAGCGGTTCTAAGACCAAGGGGCATTGCAGTAGTACCTTACTTGGACGACATTCTAATACAAGCGTCGTCCCTGTCAAAGGCAAAGGCTCATACGGACATCGTTCTAGCCTTTCTCACATCTCACGGATGGAAGGTGAACAAAGAAAAGAGTTCTCTGTCCCGTCAACAAGAGTTCCCTTCTTGGGAACAATAATAGATTCCTTAGAAATGAGGATTTTTCTGACAGAGGTCAGAAAATCAAAACTTCTAAGCTCTTGTCAAGTGCTTCATTCTGTTCCTCGTCCTTCCATAGCGCAGTGCATGGAAGTAATAGGATTGATGGTTGCAACAATGGACATAGTTCCTTTTGCACGAATTCATCTAAGACCATTACAACTGTGCATGCTCAAACAGTGGAATGGGGATTATACAGACTTGTCTCCAATGATTCAAGTAGATCAAAAGACCAGAGATTCACTCCGTTGGTGGCTGACCCTGGACCATCTGTCCCAGGGAATGAGCTTCCGCAGGCCAGAGTGGGTCATTGTCACGACCGACGCCAGTCTAGTGGGCTGGGGTGCGGTCTGGGAATCCCTGAAAGCTCAGGGTCTATGGTCTCGGGAAGAGTCTCTTCTCCCGATAAACATTCTGGAACTGAGAGCGATATTCAATGCTCTCAGAGCTTGGCCTCAACTAGCAAAGGCCAAATTCATAAGGTTCCAATCAGACAACATGACGACTGTTGCGTATATCAATCATCAAGGGGGAACAAAGAGTTCCCTGGCGATGACAGAAGTGTCCAAAATAATTCAATGGGCGGAGGATCACTCCTGCCACTTGTCTGCGATCCACATCCCAGGAGTGGAAAATTGGGAAGCGGATTTTCTGAGTCGTCAGACATTTCATCCAGGGGAGTGGGAACTCCATCCGGAAATCTTTGCCCAAATAACTCAATTATGGGGCATTCCAGACATGGATCTGATGGCGTCTCGTCAGAACTTCAAGGTTCCTTGCTACGGGTCCAGATCCAGGGATCCCAAGGCGACTCTAGTAGATGCACTAGTAGCTCCTTGGACTTTCAACCTAGCTTACGTATTCCCACCGTTTCCTCTCATTCCCAGGCTGGTAGCCAGGATCAATCAGGAGAGGGCCTCGGTGATCTTGATAGCTCCTGCGTGGCCACGCAGGACTTGGTATGCAGACCTGGTGAATATGTCATCGGCTCCACCATGGAAGCTACCTTTGAGACAGGACCTTCTTGTTCAAGGTCCATTCGAACACCCAAATCTGGTCTCCCTCCAACTGACGGCTTGGAGATTGAACGCTTGATTCTATCAAAGCGTGGGTTTTCAGATTCGGTGATAGATACTCTGGTTCAGGCCAGAAAACCTGTAACTAGAAAAATTTACCATAAAATATGGAAAAAATATATCTCTTGGTGTGAATCCAAAGGATTCCCATGGAATAAGATAAAAATTCCTAAGATTCTCTCCTTTCTTCAAGAAGGTTCGGAGAAAGGATTATCTGCAAGTTCTCTAAAGGGACAGATCTCTGCTTTGTCTGTCTTACTACACAAAAGACTGGCAGCTGTGCCAGATGTTCAAGCATTTGTTCAGGCTCTGGTTAGGATCAAGCCTGTTTACAGACCTTTGACTCCTCCCTGGAGTGTAAATTTAGTTCTTTCAGTTCTTCAAGGGGTTCCGTTTGAACCCTTACATTTCATAGATATTAAGTTACTATCTTGGAAAGTTTTGTTTTTGGTTGCAATTTCTTCTGCTAGAAGAGTTTCAGAATTATCTGCTCTGCAGTGTTCTCCTCCTTATCTGGTGTTCCATGCAGATAAGGTAGTTTTGCGTACTAAGCCTGGTTTTCTTCCTAAAGTTGTTTCTAACAAAAATATTAACCAGGAGATGGTTGTACCTTCTTTGTGTCCGAATCCAGTTTCAAAGAAGGAACGTTTGTTACACAATTTGGACGTTGTCCGTGCTCTAAAGTTCTATTTAGAGGCTACTAAAGATTTCAGACAAACATCTTCCTTGTTTGTTGTTTATTCTGGTAAAAGGAGAGGTCAAAAGGCGACTTCTACCTCTCTTTCCTTTTGGCTTAAAAGCATCATCCGATTGGCTTATGAGACTGCCGGACGGCAGCCTCCTGAAAGAATCACAGCTCACTCCACTAGGGCTGTGGCTTCCACGTGGGCCTTCAAGAACGAGGCTTCTGTTGACCAGATATGTAAGGCAGCGACTTGGTCTTCACTGCACACTTTTGCCAAATGTTACAAATTTGATACTTTTGCTTCTTCGGAGGCTATTTTTGGGAGAAAGGGTTTGCAAGCTGTGGTTCCTTCCGTTTAGGTGACCTGATTTGCTCCCTCCCTTCATCCGTGTCCTAAAGCTTTGGTATTGGTTCCCACAAGTAAGGATGACGCCGTGGACCGGACACACCAATGTTGGAGAAAACAGAATTTATGCTTACCTGATAAATTACTTTCTCCAACGGTGTGTCCGGTCCACGGCCCGCCCTGGTTTTTTTAATCAGGTCTGATGAATTATTTTCTCTAACTACAGTCACCACGGTATCATATGGTTTCTCCTATATATATTTCCTCCTGTCCGTCGGTCGAATGACTGGGGTGGGCGGAGCCTAGGAGGGATCATGTGACCAGCTTTGCTGGGACTCTTTGCCATTTCTTGTTGGGGAAGAGAATATCCCACAAGTAAGGATGACGCCGTGGACCGGACACACCGTTGGAGAAAGTAATTTATCAGGTAAGCATAAATTCTGTTTCCTTCTTACAGACTGTCAGTTTCATTTTTTGGGAAATGCATTTATAAATATATATATAAAAAAAAAAAAGAAATTTTTTTCTTACCTGAAAATTTTTCAAATTGACTTTCTTTTCTAAATTGCGGGCTGTTAGGCTCGCGGGAGTGCAAAATGCTACAATTTATTGCGTCATTCTTGGCGCAAGACTTTTTTGGCTTGAGAATTACGTTGACGCAATTTCGTCATTTCCGGCGTCTTAGTTGTTGCCGAGAGTTTTCACGTAGTTGCGTCATCTATGACGCTCGTGTTTGTTGCAGACTTTCTTGGCGCCAAAAAATATTTTGTCAGTTGTGCATCATACTTGACGCCAGATTTTTTACATTATTTAAGTCCTTATTTCATTTTGCTTCTGGTTTCCAGAGGCTTATTTTGTTTGCATTTTTTTCCCATTCCTGAAACTGTCATATAGGGAAATTGATAGTTTTGCTTTATATGTTATTTTTTCTATTACATATTGCAAGATGTCTCAAGCTGACCCTGTATCAGAATCTACTACTGGAAACCTGCTGCCTGATGTCGGTTCTACCAAAGCTAAGTGCATTTGTTGTAAACTTGTGGTAACTGTTCCTCCGGCTGTAGTTTGTGCTAGTTGTCATGATAAACTTTCAAAAGCAGACAATATTTCCATTAGTAATAATCCATTACCTGTTGTTGTTCCTTCAACATCTAATGTTCAGGATATTCCTGTTAATGTGAAAGAATTTGTTTCTAATTCCATTCAGAAGGCTTTGTCTGTCATACCACCTTCTAATAAACGTAAAAGGTCTTTTAAAACTTCTCATAAATTTCATGATTTTTTAAATGACCAACAGCATTCTGATTTATCTATCTCTGATGAGGATCTATCTGGTTCAGAAGATTCTACCTCAGATATTGACACTGAAAAATCCTCATATTTATTTAAAATGGAGTATATTCGTTCCTTATTAAAAGAGGTGTTGATTGCATTAGATATGGAGGAGACTAGTCCTCTTGATATTAAAACCAGTAAACGTTTAAATTCGGTTTTTAAACCTCATGTAGTTATTCCAGAGGTTTTTCCAGTTCCTGATGCTATTACAGATGTAATTTCTAGGGAATGGAATAGACTGGGTACTTCTTTTACTCCTTCTTCAAGGTTTAAGAAACTGTATCCTTTGCCAACTGATAGATTGGAGTTTTGGGAAAAGATCCCCAAAGTTGATGGGGCCATCTCTACTCTTGCTAAACGTACTACTATTCCTACGGCAGATAGTACTTCTTTTAAAGATCCTTTAGATAGGAAACTTGAATCTTTTCTAAGGAAGGCTTTTTTATGTTCAGGTCATCTTCTTAGGCCTATTTCTTTGGCTGATGTTGCTGCTGCTTCAACCTTTTGGTTGGAAACTTTAACACACCAAGTACCAGATCATAATGTGTATAGCATTGTTAAGTTAATTCAACATGCTAATAATTTCATTTGTGATGCCATTTTTGATGATATTAGAATTGATGTAAGATATGTCTTTAGCTATGTTAGCAAGAAGAGCTTTATGGCTTAAATCTTGGAATGCTGATATGACTTCTAAATCAACGTTGCTATCTCTTTCCAAGGTAATACATTATTTGCTTCTCAGTTGGATTCTATTATTTTAACTGTCACTGGGGGGAAGGGAGCTTTTTTGCCTCAGGATAAAAAATCTAAGGGTAAATTTTTCGTTCCTTTCGTCAAAATAAGGAACAGAAATCTGACCCTTCCCCTAAGGGAACGGTTTCCAATTGGAATCCTTCTCCAGTCTGGAATAAATCCAAGCCATTTAAAAAATCTAAATCAGCCCCCAAGTCCGCATGAAGGTGCGGCCCTCATTCCAGCGCAGCTGATAGGGGGTAGACTAAGATTTTACAAGGATGTTTGGATCAATTCAATCCAAAATCATTGGATTCAGAACATTATTTCTCAAGGGTACAGAATAGGTTTCAAAGTAAGACTGCCTGTGAGAATTTTTTTTCTCTCACGCATTCCAGTGAACCCAGTAAAGGCTCAGGCTTTCCTGAAGTGTGTTTCAGACCTAGAGTTATATGGGGTAATTGTGCCAGTTCCTTTTCAGGAACGGGGTCTGGGGTTTTATTTAAATCTTTTCATTGTTCCAAAGAAGGAGAATTCTTTCAGACCAGTTCTGGATCTAAAAATTTTGAATCATTATGTAAGAATACCAACATTCAAGATGGTGACTATAAGGACTATTCTGCCTTTTGTTCAGCAAGGGCATTATATGTCCACAATAGACTTACAGGATGCATATCTTCATATTCCGATTCATCAAGATCATTATCAGTTCCTGAGACTCTCTTTTCTAGACAAGCATTACCAATTTGTTGCTCTTCCTTTTGGCCTAGCAACAGCTCCAAGGATCTTTTCAAAGGTTCTCGGTGCCCAACTCTCTGTAATCAGAGAGCGGGGTATTGCAGTGTTTCCTTATTTGGACGATATCTTGGTACTTGCTCAGTCTTTACATTCTGCAGAATCTCACACCAATCAACTAGTGTTGTTTCTTCAAAGACATAGTTGGAGGATCAATTTACCAAAAAGTTCCTTGATTCCTCAGACAAGGGTAACCTTTTTAGGATTCCAAATAGATTCAGTATCCATGACTTTGTCTCTAACAGAGAAAAGACGTCTGAAATTGATTTCAGCTTGTCGAAACCTTCAGTTTCAATCATTCCCTTCAGTAGCTATGTGCATGGAGGTTTTAGGTCTCATGACTGCAGCATCGGACGCGATCCCCTTTGGTCTTTTTCACTTGAGACCTCTTCAGCTTTGTATGCTGAGCCAATGGTGCAGTGATTATACAAAGATATCACAATTAATATCCTTAAATCCCAATATTCGACTATCTCTGACTTGGTGGTTAGATCACCATTGTTTAGAAGGGGCTTCTTTCTCCAACATAGGTGTGTCCGGTCCACGGCGTCATCCTTACTTGTGGGATATTCTCTTCCCCAACAGGAAATGGCAAAGAGCCCAGCAAAGCTGGTCACATGATCCCTCCTAGGCTCCGCCTACCCCAGTCATTCTCTTTGCCGTTGTACAGGCAACATCTCCACGGAGATGGCTTAGAGTTTTTTAGTGTTTAACTGTAGTTTTTATTATTCAATCAAGAGTTTGTTATTTTAAAATAGTGCTGGTATGTACTATTTACTCAAAAACAGAAAAGAGATGAAGATTTCTGTTTGTATGAGGAAAATGATTTTAGCAACCGTTACTAAAATCCATGGCTGTTCCACACAGGACTGTTGAGAGGAATTAACTTCAGTTGGGGGAACAGTGAGCAGTCTCTTGCTGCTTGAGGTATGACACATTCTAACAAGACGATGTAATGCTGGAAGCTGTCATTTTCCCTATGGGATCCGGTAAGCCATGTTTATTAAGATTGTAAATAAGGGCTTCACAAGGGCTTATTAAGACTGTAGACTTTTTCTGGGCTAAATCGATTCATTATTAACACATATTTAGCCTTGAGGAATCATTTAATCTGGGTATTTTGATAAGATTATATCGGCAGGCACTTTTTTAGACACCTTTCTCTTTAGGGGCTTTCCCAAATCATAGGCAGAGCCTCATTTTCGCGCCGGTGTTGCGCACTTGTTTTTGAGAGGCATGACATGCAGTCGCATGTGTGAGGAGCTCTGATACATAGAAAAGACTTTCTGAAGGCGTCATTTGGTATCGTATTCCCCTTTGGGCTTGGTTGGGTCTCAGCAAAGCAGATACCAGGGACTGTAAAGGGGTTAAAGTTAAAAACGGCTCCGGTTCCGTTATTTTAAGGGTTAAAGCTTCCAAATTTGGTGTGCAATACTTTTAAGGCTTTAAGACACTGTGGTGAAATTTTGGTGAATTTTGAACAATTCCTTCATATTTTTTCGCAATTGCAGTAATAAAGTGTGTTCAGTTTAAAATTTAAAGTGACAGTAACGGTTTTATTTTAAAACGTTTTTTGTACTTTGTTATCAAGTTTATGCCTGTTTAACATGTCTGCACTACCAGATAGACTGTGTTCTGAATGTGGGGAAGCCAGAGTTCCTTCTCATTTAAATAAATGTGATTTATGTGACAATGACAATGATGCCCAAGATGATTCCTCAAGTGAGGGGAGTAAGCATGGTACTGCATCATTCCCTCCTTCGTCTACACGAGTCTTGCCCACTCAGGAGGCCCCTAGTACATCTAGCGCGCCAATACTCCTTACTATGCAACAATTAACGGCTGTAATGGATAATTCTGTCAAAAACATTTTAGCCAAAATGCACACTTATCAGCGTAAGCGCGACTGCTCTGTTTTAGATACTGAAGAGCATGACGACGCTGATAATAATGGTTCTGAAGGGCCCCTAAACCAGTCTGATGGGGCCAGGGAGGTTTTGTCTGAGGGAGAAATTACTGATTCAGGGAACATTTCTCAACAAGCTGAACCTGATGTGATTACGTTTAAATTTAAGTTGGAACATCTCCGCATCCTGCTTAAGGAGGTATTATCCACTCTGGATGATTGTGACAAGTTGGTCATCCCAGAGAAACTATGTAAAATGGACAAGTTCCTAGAGGTCCCGGGGCTCCCAGAAGCTTTTCCTATACCCAAGCGGGTGGCGGACATTGTAAATAAAGAATGGGAAAGGCCCGGTATTCCTTTCGTCCCTCCCCCCATATTTAAAAAATTGTTTCCTATGGTCGACCCCAGAAAGGACTTATGGCAGACAGTCCCCAAGGTCGAGGGAGCGGTTTCCACTTTAAACAAACGCACCACTATACCCATAGAAGATAGTTGTGCTTTCAAAGATCCTATGGATAAAAAATTAGAAGGTTTACTTAAAAAGATGTTTGTTCAGCAGGGTTACCTTCTACAACCAATTTCATGCATTGTCCCTGTCGCTACAGCCGCGTGTTTCTGGTTTGATGAGCTGGTAAAGGCGGTCGATAGTGATTCTCCTCCTTATGAGGAGATTATGGACAGAATCAATGCTCTCAAATTGGCTAATTCTTTCACCCTAGACGCCACTTTGCAATTGGCTAGGTTAGCGGCTAAGAATTCTGGGTTTGCTATTGTGGCGCGCAGAGCGCTTTGGTTGAAATCTTGGTCAGCTGATGCGTCTTCCAAGAACAAGCTCCTTAAAATTCCTTTCAAGGGGAAAACGCTGTTTGGCCCTGACTTGAAAGAGATTATCTCTGATATCACTGGGGGTAAGGGCCACGCCCTTCCTCAGGATCGGCCTTTCAAGGCCAAAAATAAACCTAATTTTCGTCCCTTTCGTAGAAACGGACCAGCCCAAAGTGCTACGTCCTCTAAGCAAGAGGGTAATACTTCTCAAGCCAAGCCAGCTTGGAGACCAATGCAAGGCTGGAACAAGGGAAAGCAGGCCAAGAAACCTGCCACTGCTACCAAGACAGCATGAAATGTTGGCCCCCGATCCGGGACCGGATCTGGTGGGGGGCAGACTCTCTCTCTTCGCTCGGGCTTGGGCAAGAGATGTTCTGGATCCTTGGGCGCTAGAAATAGTCTCCCAAGGTTATCTTCTGGAATTCAAGGGGGAGGTTCCACAGGTCTCAGTTGTCTTCAGACCACATAAAAAGACAGGCATTCTTACGTTGTGTAGAAGACCTGTTAAAAATGGGAGTGATTCATCCTGTTCCATTAGGAGAACAAGGGATGGGGTTCTACTCCAATCTGTTCATAGTTCCCAAAAAAGAGGGAACGTTCAGACCAATCTTAAATCTCAAGATCTTAAGCAAGTTTCTCAAGGTTCCATCGTTCAAAATGGAAACCATTCGAACAATTCTTCCTTCCATCCAGGAAGGTCAATTCATGACCACGGTGGATTTAAAGGATGCGTATCTACATATTCCTATCCACAAGGAACATCATCGGTTCCTAAGGTTCGCATTCCTGGACAAGCATTACCAGTTCGTGGCGCTTCCTTTCGGATTAGCCACTGCTCCAAGGATTTTCACAAAGGTACTAGGGTCCCTTCTAGCTGTGCTAAGACCAAGGGGCATTGCTGTAGTACCTTACTTGGACGACATTCTGATTCAAGCGTCGTCCCTTCCTCAAGCAAAGGCTCACACGGACATCGTCCTGGCCTTTCTCAGATCTCACGGATGGAAAGTGAACGTGGAAAAGAGTTCTCTATCTCCGTCAACAAGGGTTCCCTTCTTGGGGACAATAATAGACTCCTTAGAAATGAGGATTTCTTTCATGTAATTAGCAAGAGTCCATGAGCTAGTGACGTATGAGATATACATTCCTACCAGGAGGGGCAAAGTTTCCCAAACCTCAAAATGCCTATAAATACACCCCTCACCACACCCACAATTCAGTTTTACAAACTTTGCCTCCTATGGAGGTGGTGAAGTAAGTTTGTGCTAGATTCTACGTTGATATGCGCTCCGCAGCAAGTTGGAGCCCGGTTTTCCTCTCAGCGTGCAGTGAATGTCAGAGGGATGTGAGGAGAGTATTGCCTATTTGAATGCAGTGATCTCCTTCTACGGGGTCTATTTCATAGGTTCCCTGTTATCGGTCGTAGAGATTCATCTCTTACCTCCCTTTTCAGATCGACGATATACTCTTATTTATATACCATTACCTCTGCTGATTTTCGTTTCAGTACTGGTTTGGCTTTCTACAAACATGTAGATGAGTGTCCTGGGGTAAGTAAATCTTATTTTCTGTGACACTCTAAGCTATGGTTGGGCACTTTATTTATAAAGTTCTAAATATATGTATTCAAACATTTATTTGCCTTGACTCAGAATGTTCAACATTCCTTATTTTCAGACAGTCAGTTTCATATTTGGGATAATGCATTTGAATCAATCATTTTTTCTTACCTTAAAAATTTGACTTTTTTTCCCTGTGGGCTGTTAGGCTCGCGGGGGCTGAAAATGCTTCATTTTATTGCGTCATTCTTGGCGCGGACTTTTTTGGCGCAAAAAATCTTTTCTGTTTCCGGCGTCATACGTGTCGCCGGAAGTTGCGTCATTTTTTGACGTCCTTTTGCACCAAAAATGTCGGCGCTCCGGATGTGGCGTCATTTTTGGCGCCAAAAAGCATTTAGGCGCCAAACAATGTGGGCGTATTATTTGGCGCCAAAAAATATGGGCGTCTCTTTTGTCTCCACATTATTTCAGTCTCATTTTTTCTTTGCTTCTGGTTACTAGAAGCTTGTTTATTGTTAATGTTTTCCCATTCCTGAAACTGTCATTTAAGGAATTTGATCAATTTTGCTTTATATGTTGTTTTTTCTCTTACATATTGCAAGATGTCTCACGTTGCATCTGAGTCAGAAGATACTTCAGGAAAATCGCTGTCTAGTGCTGGAACTACCAAAGCTAAGTGTATCTGCTGTAAACTTTTGGTAGCTATTCCTCCGGCTGTTGTTTGTATTAATTGTCATGACAAACTTGTTAAAGCAGATAATATTTCCTTTAGTAATGTACCATTGCCTGTTGCAGTTCCCTCAACATCTAAGGTGCAGAATGTTCCTGATAACATAAGAGATTTTGTTTCTGAATCCATCAAGAAGGCTATGTCTGTTATTTCTCCTTCTAGTAAACATAAAAAATCTTTTAAAACTTCTCTCTCTACAGATGAATTTTTAAATGAACATCATCATTCTGATTCTGATGACTCTTCTGGTTCAGAGGATTCTGTCTCAGAGATTGATGCTGATAAATCTTCATATTTATTTAAAATGGAATTTATTCGTTCTTTACTTAAAGAAGTACTAATTGCTTTAGAAATAGAGGATTCTGGTCCTCTTGATACTAATTCTAAACGTTTAGATAAGGTATTTAAATCTCCTGTGGTTATTCCAGAAGTTTTTCCTGTTCCTAATGCTATTTCTGAAGTAATTTCCAGAGAATGGGATAAATTGGGTAATTCATTTACTCCTTCTAAACGTTTTAAGCAATTATATCCTGTGCCGTCTGACAGATTAGAATTTTGGGACAAAATCCCTAAAGTCGATGGGGCTATTTCTACACTTGCTAAACGTACTACTATTCCTACGTCAGATGGTACTTCGTTTAAAGATCCTTTAGATAGGAAAATTGAATCCTTTCTAAGAAAAGCTTATCTGTGTTCAGGTAATCTTCTTAGACCTGCTATATCTTTGGCTGATGTTGCTGCAGCTTCAACTTTTTGGTTGGAGACTTTAGCACAACAAGTAACAGATCATGATTCTCATAATATTATTCTTCTTCTTCAGCATGCTAATAATTTTATCTGTGATGCCATTTTTTGATATTATCAGAGTTGATGTCAGGTTTATGTCTCTAGCTATTTTAGCTAGAAGAGCTTTATGGCTTAAAACTTGGAATGCTGATATGGCTTCTAAATCAACTCTACTTTCCATTTCTTTCCAGGGTAACAAATTATTTGGTTCTCAGTTGGATTCCATTATCTCAACTGTTACTGGTGGGAAAGGAACTTTTTTACCACAGGATAAAAAATCTAAGGGTAAAAACAGGGCTAATAATCGTTTTCGTTCCTTTTGTTTCAACAAAGAACAAAAGCCTGATCCTTCATCCTCAGGAGCAGTTTCAGTTTGGAAACCATCTCCAGTCTGAAATAAATCCAAGCCTTCTAGAAAGGCAAAGCCTGCTTCTAAGTCCACATGAAGGTGCGGCCCTCATTCCAGCTCAGCTGGTAGGGGGCAGGTTACGTTTTTTCAAAGAAATTTGGATCAATTCTGTTCACAATCTTTGGATTCAGAACATTGTTTCAGAAGGGTACAGAATTGGTTTCAAGATGAGACCTCCTGCAAAGAGATTTTTTCTTTCCCGTGTCCCAGTAAATCCAGTGAAAGCTCAAGCATTTCTGAATTGTGTTTCAGATCTAGAGTTGGCTGGAGTAATTATGCCAGTTCCAGTTCTGGAACAGGGGATGGGGTTTTATTCAAATCTCTTCATTGTACCAAAGAAGGAGAATTCCTTCAGACCAGTTCTGGATCTAAAAATATTGAATCGTTATGTAAGGATACCAACGTTCAAAATGGTAACTGTAAGGACTATCTTGCCTTTTGTTCAGCAAGGGCATTTTATGTCCACAATAGATTTACAGGATGCATATCTGCATATTCCGATTCATCCAGATCATTATCAGTTCCTGAGATTCTCTTTTCTGGACAAGCATTACCAGTTTGTGGTTCTGCCGTTTGGCCTAGCTACAGCTCCAAGAATTTTTACAAAGGTTCTCGGTGCCCTTCTGTCTGTAATCAGAGAACAGGGTATTGTGGTATTTCCTTATTTGGACGATATCTTGGTACTTGCTCAGTCTTTACATTTAGCAGAATCTCATACGAATCGACTTGTGTTGTTTCTTCAAGATCATGGTTGGAGGATCAATTCACCAAAAAGTTCACTGATTCCTCAGACAAGGGTAACCTTTCTGGGTTTCCAGATAGTTTCAGTGTCCATGACTCTGTCTTTAACAGACAAGAGACGTCTAAAATTGATTTCAGCTTGTTGAAACCTTCAGTCACAATCATTCCCTTCGGTAGCCTTATGCATGGAAATTCTAGGTCTTATGACTGCTGCATCGGACGCAATCCCCTTTGCTCGTTTTCACATGCGACCTCTTCAGCTCTGTATGCTGAATCAATGGTGCAAGGATTACACAAAGATATCTCAATTAATATCTTTAAAACCGATTGTACGACACTCTCTAACGTGGTGGACAGATCACCATCGTTTAATTCAGGGGGCTTCTTTTGTGCTTCCGACCTGGACTGTAATTTCAACAGATGCAAGTCTCACAGGTTGGGGAGCTGTGTGGGGATCTCTGACGGCACAAGGAGTTTGGGAATCTCAGGAGGTGAGATTACCGATCAATATTTTGGAACTCCGTGCAATTTTCAGAGCTCTTCAGTCTTGACCTCTTCTGAAGAGAGAATCGTTCATTTGTTTTCAGACAGACAATGTCACTACTGTGGCATATATCAATCATCAAGGAGGGACTCACAGTCCTCTGGCTATGAAAGAAGTATCTCGAATTCTGGTTTGGGCGGAATCCAGCTCCTGTCTAATCTCTGCGGTTCATATCCCAGGTATAGACAATTGGGAAGCGGATTATCTCAGTCGCCAAACGTTGCATCCGGGCGAATGGTCTCTTCACCCAGAGGTATTTCTTCAGATTGTTCAAATATGGGAGCTTCCAGAAATAAATCTGATGGCGTCTCATCTAAACAAGAAACTTCCCAGGTATCTGTCCAGATCCCGGGATCCTCAGGCGGAAGCAGTGGATGCATTATCACTTCCTTGGAAGTATCATCCTGCTTATATCTTTCCGCCTCTAGTTCTTCTTCCAAGAGTAATCTCCAAGATTCTGAAGGAATGCTCGTTTGTTCTGCTGGTAGCTCCGGCATGGCCTCACAGGTTTTGGTATGCGGATCTTGTCCGGATGGCCTCTTGCCATCCGTGGACTCTTCCGCTACGACCAGACCTTCTGTCGCAAGGTCCTTTTTTCCATCAGGATCTCAAATCCTTAAATTTAAAGGTATGGAGATTGAACGCTTGATTCTTGGTCAAAGAGGTTTCTCTGACTCTGTGATTAATACTATGTTACAGGCTCGTAAATCTGTATCCAGAGAGATATATTATAGAGTCTGGAAGACTTATATTTCTTGGTGTCTTTCTCATCATTTTTCTTGGCATTCTTTTAGAATTCCGAGAATTTTACAGTTTCTTCAGGATGGTTTAGATAAAGGTTTATCCGCAAGTTCTTTGAAAGGACAAATCTCTGCTCTTTCTGTTCTTTTTCACAGAAAGATTGCTAATCTTCCTGATATTCTTTGTTTTGTACAAGCTTTGGTTCGTATAAAACCTTTCATTAAGTCAATTTCTCCTCCTTGGAGTTTGAATTTGGTTCTGGGGACTCTTCAAGCTCCTCCGTTTGAACCTATGCATTCATTGGACATTAAATTACTTTCTTGGAAAGTTTTGTTCCTTTTGGCAATCTCTTCTGCCAGAAGAGTTTCTGAATTATCTGCTCTTTCTTGTGAGTCTCCTTTTCTGATTTTTCATCAGGATAAGGCAGTGTTGCGAACTTCTTTTGAATTTTTACCTAAAGTTGTGAATTCTAACAACATTAGTAGGGAAATTGTGGTTCCTTCATTATGTCCTAATCCTAAGAATTCTAAGGAGAAATCATTGCATTCTTTGGATGTTGTTAGAGCTTTGAAATATTATGTTGAAGCTACTAAGTCTTTCCGAAAGACTTCTAGTTTATTTGTTATCTTTTCTGGTTCTAGAAAAGGCCAGAAAGCTTCTGCCATTTCTTTGGCATCTTGGTTGAAATCTTTAATTCATCTTGCCTATGTTGAGTCGGGTAAATCTCCGCCTCAAAGGATTACAGCTCATTCTACTAGGTCAGTTTCTACTTCCTGGGCGTTTAGGAATGAAGCTTCGATTGATCAGATTTGCAAAGCAGCAACTTGGTCCTCTTTGCATACTTTTACTAAATTCTACCATTTTGATGTATTTTCTTCTTCTGAAGCAGTTTTTGGTAGAAAAGTACTTCAAGCAGCGGTTTCAGTTTGAATCTTCTGCTTATGTTTTTCATTAAACTTTATTTTGGATGTGGATTATTTTCAGCAGGAATTGGCTGTCTTTATTTTATCCCTCCCTCTCTAGTGACTCTTGCGTGGAAAGATCCACATCTTGGGTAATCATTATCCCATACGTCACTAGCTCATGGACTCTTGCTAATTACATGAAAGAAAACATAATTTATGTAAGAACTTACCTGATAAATTCATTTCTTTCATATTAGCAAGAGTCCATGAGGCCCGCCCTTTTTTTGGGGTGGTTATGATTTTTGTATAAAGCACAATTATTCCAATTCCTTATTTTATATGCTTTCGCACTTTTTTATCACCCCACTTCTTGGCTATTCGTTAAACTGAATTGTGGGTGTGGTGAGGGGTGTATTTATAGGCATTTTGAGGTTTGGGAAACTTTGCCCCTCCTGGTAGGAATGTATATCCCATACGTCACTAGCTCATGGACTCTTGCTAATATGAAAGAAATGAATTTATCAGGTAAGTTCTTACATAAATTATGTTTTTTCTGACAGAGGCCAGAAAAACAAAACTTCTAGACTCTTGTCGGATACTTCATTCCGTTCCTCTTCCTTCCATAGCGAAGTGCATGGAAGTGATAGGTTTGATGGTAGCGGCAATGGACATAGTTCCTTTTGCGCGCATTCATCTAAGACCATTACAACTGTGCATGCTCAGTCAGTGGAATGGGGACTATACAAACTTGTCTCCGAGGATACAAGTAAATCAGAGGACCAGAGACTCACTCCGTTGGTGGCTGTCCCTGGACAACCTGTCACAAGGGATGACCTTCCGCAGACCAGAGTGGGTCATTGTCACGACCGACGCCAGTCTGATGGGCTGGGGCGCGGTCTGGGGATCCCTGAAAGCTCAGGGTCTTTGGTCTCGGGAAGAATCTCTTCTACCGATAAATATTCTGGAACTGAGAGCGATATTCAATGCTCTCAAGGCTTGGCCTCAGCTAGCGAGGGCCAAGTTCATACGGTTTCAATCAGACAACATGACAACTGTTGCGTACATCAACCATCAGGGGGGAACAAGGAGTTCCCTGGCGATGGAAGAAGTGACCAAAATCATTCTATGGGCGGAGTCTCACTCCTGCCACCTGTCTGCTATCCACATCCCAGGAGTGGAAAATTGGGAAGCGGATTTTCTGAGTCGTCAGACATTGCATCCGGGGGAGTGGGAACTCCATCCGGAAATCTTTGCCCAAGTCACTCAACTGTGGGGCATTCCAGACATGGATCTGATGGCCTCTCGTCAGAACTTCAAAGTTCCTTGCTACGGGTCCAGATCCAGGGATCCCAAGGCGGCTCTAGTGGATGCACTAGTAGCACCTTGGACCTTCAAACTAGCTTATGTATTCCCGCCGTTTCCTCTCATCCCCAGGCTGGTAGCCAGGATCAATCAGGAAAGGGCGTCGGTGATCTTGATAGCTCCTGCGTGGCCACGCAGGACTTGGTATGCAGATCTGGTGAATATGTCATCGGCTCCACCATGGAAGCTACCTTTGAGACGAGACCTTCTTGTTCAAGGTCCGTTCGAACATCCGAATCTGGTCTCACTCCAGCTGACTGCTTGGAGATTGAACGCTTGATCTTATCGAAGCGAGGGTTCTCAGATTCTGTTATCGATACTCTTGTTCAGGCCAGAAAGCCTGTAACTAGAAAGATTTACCACAATATTTGGAAAAAATATATCTGTTGGTGTGAATCTAAAGGATTCCCTTGGGACAAGGTTAAGATTCCTAAGATTCTATCCTTCCTTCAAGAAGGATTGGAAAAAGGATTATCTGCAAGTTCCCTGAAGGGACAGATTTCTGCCTTGTCTGTGTTACTTCACAAAAAGCTGGCAGCTGTGCCAGATGTTCAAGCCTTTGTTCAGGCTCTGGTTAGAATCAAGCCTGTTTACAAACCTTTGACTCCTCCTTGGAGTCTCAACTTAGTTCTTTCAGTTCTTCAGGGGGTTCCGTTTGAACCCTTACATTCCGTTGATATTAAGTTATTATCTTGGAAAGTTTTGTTTTTGGTTGCAATTTCTTCTGCTAGAAGAGTTTCAGAATTATCTGCTCTGCAGTGTTCTCCTCCTTATCTGGTGTTCCATGCAGATAAGGTGGTTTTACGTACTAAACCTGGTTTTCTTCCAAAAGTTGTTTCTAACAAAAACATTAACCAGGAGATTATCGTACCTTCTCTGTGTCCGAAACCAGTTTCGAAGAAGGAACGTTTGTTGCACAATTTGGATGTTGTTCGCGCTCTAAAATTCTATTTAGATGCTACAAAGGATTTTAGACAAACATCTTCCTTGTTTGTTGTTTATTGCGGTAAAAGGAGAGGTCAAAAAGCAACTTCTACCTCTCTCTCTTTTTGGATTAAAAGCATCATCAGATTGGCTTACGAGACTGCCGGACGGCAGCCTCCCGAAAGAATCACAGCTCATTCCACTAGGGCTGTGGCTTCCACATGGGCCTTCAAGAACGAGGCTTCTGTTGATCAGATATGTAGGGCAGCGACTTGGTCTTCACTGCACACTTTTACCAAATTTTACAAGTTTGATACTTTTGCTTCTTCTGAGGCTATTTTTGGGAGAATAGTTTTGCAAGCCGTGGTGCCTTCCATCTAGGTGACCTGATTTGCTCCCTCCCGTCATCCGTGTCCTAAAGCTTTGGTATTGGTTCCCACAAGTAAGGATGACGCCGTGGACCGGACACACCTATGTTGGAGAAAACAGAATTTATGTTTACCTGATAAATTACTTTCTCCAACGGTGTGTCCGGTCCACGGCCCGCCCTGGTTTTTTAATCAGGTCTGATAATTTATTTTCTTTAACTACAGTCACCACGGTATCATATGGTTTCTCCTATGCAAATATTCCTCCTTAACGTCGGTCGAATGACTGGGGTAGGCGGAGCCTAGGAGGGATCATGTGACCAGCTTTGCTGGGCTCTTTGCCATTTCCTGTTGGGGAAGAGAATATCCCACAAGTAAGGATGACGCCGTGGACCGGACACACCGTTGGAGAAAGTAATTTATCAGGTAAACATAAATTCTGTTTTTGTTCGTCCAGCTTGGACTGTGATCACAACAGATGCGAGTCTTTCAGGTTGGGGAGCTGTTTGGGGATCTCTGACAGCGCAGGGGGTTTGGAAGTCTCAAGAGGCGAGATTACCAATCAATATTTTGGAACTCCGTGCGATTCTCAGAGCTCTTCAGTTTTGGCCTCTTCTGAAGAAAGAACCGTTTATTTATTTCAAACAGACAATATCACAACCGTGGCATATGTCAGTCATCAAGGTGGGACTCGCACTCTTCAAGCTATGAAAGAAGTATCTCGGATCTTGCATGGACGGAATCCAGCTCCTGTCTAATTTCTGTGGTTCATATCCCAGGTATAGACAATTGGGAAGCGGATTATCTCAGTCGCCAGACTTTACATCCGGGAGAGTGGTCTCTTCACCCAGATGTGTTTTTTCAGATTGTTCAGATGTGGGAGCTTCCAGAAATAAATCTGATGGCTTCTCATCTAAATAGGAAACTTCCCAGGTATCTGTCCAGGTCCAGGGATCCTCAGGCGGAAGCAGTGTATGCGTTGACACTTCCTTGGGGTTTTCAACCTGCTTATATCTTTCTGCCTCTAGTTCTTCTTCCAAGAGTGATTTCCAAAATCATAATGGAGCATTCATTTGTACTGCTGGTGGCTCCAGCATGGCCTCACAGGTTTTGGTATGCGGATCTTGTTCGGATGTCCAGTTGCCAACCTTGGCCACTTCCGTTAAGGCCAGACCTTCTATGTCAAGGCCCATTTTTCCATCAGGATCTCAAATCATTAAATTTGAAGGTATGGAGATTGAACGCTTAGTGCTTAGTCATAGAGGTTTCTCTGACTCAGTGATTAATACTATGTTGCAGGCTCGTAAATCTGTATCTAGAAAGATTTATTACAGAGTTTGGAAGACTTACATTTCATGGTGTTCTTCTCATAAATTCTCTTGGCATTCTTTTAGAATTCCTAGAATTTTACAGTTTCTTCAGGATGGTTTAGATAAGGGTTTGTCTGCAAGTTCCTTGAAAGGACAAATCTCTGCTCTTTCTGTTCTGTTCCACAGAAAAATTGCTAATCTTCCTGATATTCATTGTTTTGTACAGGCTTTGGTTTGTATCAAGCCTGTCATTAAGTCAATCTCTCCTCCTTGGAGTCTCAATTTGATTTTGAGGGCTTTACAGGCTCCTCCGTTTGAGCCTATGCATTCTCTGGACATTAAATTACTTTCTTGGAAAGTATTGTTCATTTTGGCCATTTCTTCTGCTAGAAGAGTTTCTGAATTATCTGCTTTCTTGTGAGTCTCCTTTTCTGATTTTTCATCAGGATAAGGCAGTTTTGCGGACTTCATTTAAATATTTACCTAAAGTTGTGAATTCCAACAACATTAGTAGAGAAATTGTTGTCCCTTCATTGTGTCCTAATCCAAAGAATTCTCTGGAGAGATCTTTACATTCTTTGGATGTGGTTAGAGCTTTGAAATATTATGTAGAAGCTACTAAAGATTTCAGAAAGACTTCTAGTCTATTTGTTATCTTTTCTGGTTCTAGGAAAGGTCAGAAGGCTTCTGCCATTTCTTTGGCATCTTGGTTAAAGCTTTTAATTCATCATGCTTATTTGGAGTCGGGTAAATCCCTGCCTCAGAGGATTACGGCTCATTCTACTAGGTCAGTTTCTACTTCCTGGGCTTTTAAGAATGAAGCTTCTGTTGATCAAATTTGCAAAGCAGCAACTTGGTCTTCTTTGCATACTTTTACTAAATTCTACTATTTTGATGTTTTCTCAGTTTTTGGTAGAAAAGTACTTCAGGCAGCTGTTTCAGTTTGATTCTTCTGCTTATAATTTCAGTTTTTTTCATTATAAAGATTAAAACTTTTGATTTGGGTTGTGGATTTATTTTTCAGCGGAATTGGCTGTCTTTATTTTTATCCCTCCCTCTTTAGTGACTCTTGGGTGGAGTTCCACATCTTGGGTATTTGCTATCCCATACGTCACTAGCTCATGGACTCTTGCCAATTACATGAAAGAAAACATAATTTATGTAAGAATTTACCTGATAAATTAATTTCTTTCATATTGGCAAGAGTCCATGAGGCCCACCCTTTTTGTGGTGGTTATGATTTTTTTTTGTATAAAGCACAGTTATTCCAATTCCTTGTTGCTGCTTTCGCTCCTTTCTTATCACCCCACTTCTTGGCTATTTGTTAAACTGAATTGTGGGTGTGGTGGGGGTGTATTTATAGGCATTTTGAGGTTTGGGAAACTTTGCCCCTCCTGGTAGGAATGTATATCCCATACGTCACTAGCTCATGGACTCTTGCCAATATATAAGAAATGAATTTATCAGGTAAATTCTTACATAAATTATGTTTTTTCTCATAGCAGGGACGGTCCTGCATTGTGCACCATGTGATTCTTTCCCTCTTTCCTGACCAGGTGTCTATCAGAGAAGAGCCCTAAATCTCTGAACTGTCTGGGTCATGAGAGGTGGCGAGTGCCCCAGCCATTGGGATATAAAGGTTTAGTTTTTTTTTAAAAATAAAATAAAATGTTTTATTTCTATAGTTCTCCGGTTATTGCACTAGGGATGTGGGATTCTGTTACTTAGAGGGCATTCTTAGAGAGCACTCCCTCTATTCCTAAAGAGTAATTCCTGTTTATATTGTGAGGAGGCCTTAGTTCCACCCTCTCAATTATATTCCATATGCCTTGATAATGTGATAAGATAAAACATGTTTGATACCACTGAGCCGTCTACCTCTGAAGAGTTGTCGTCCAGTGATGTGAGTACCCTACATTCTTATCTCTCTACACATGCACTTTCCCGTAGCATTGCTGATCCTCCATCTGGAGGGGGCCATTTTTTCCTGATCATATTTTGGATCTGCGGGCAATATACAATGCTCTGAAGGCTTGGCCTCTGCTGGGTTGCCCAGTTTATCAGATCCAATCAGACAATATATCCTTGGTGGCTTACATCAACCATCAGGGGGGGAACGAGAAGCTCCCTAGCTATGAGTTAAGTATCTTGGATTCTGGAGTTGACGGAGACCCACTTTAGTTCGCTGTCAGCGATCCACATTCAGGGTGTGGACAACTGGGAAGCTGATTTCCTCAGCAGACGATCCTCTCATCCGGGCAATGGTCTTTCCATCCCGAGTGTTTGCGGAGATTTGCAAGAGGTGGATCTTATGACGTCTAAATACCAAGCTACCCAGATATGGGTCGAAGTACAGGGATCCTCAGGCGTAGCTAACAGATGTATTAGCGGTGCCTTGGAGGTTCAATCTAATTTATCTTTTGCGGCCGTTACCACTACTTCCTAGTGTAGTGGCTCGAATCAAGCAGGCGTCAGTGATACTGATTGCTCCGTCTTGGCCGCAAAGAATATGGTTCGCGGACTAGTGGGGTTGGCATTATCTCCTCCGTGGAAGTTACCTTGTAGCAGGGATCTGCTGACCAAGGTCTCTTTGTTCATCGATGTCTAGATTCTCTGAGGCTGACTGCGTGGAGATTGAATGCTTAGTCCTAGCCAAGAGATGTTTTTCTGGGAGTGTTATTTTTGCTCTCAGCAAGCTCATCGCATCTATCATAGGGTGTGGAGGACCTACTTTTTCTGTTCTCCAGGATGAACTGGAGAAGGGCTTTCCTGCAGGTCCCCTAAGGGGACAGGTTTAGGCCCTGTCTGTGTTACTGCACAAGAGGTTTCTTGACTTCCTGATGTGCAGTCTTTTGTTAAGGCTCAGGCCTGTGTTTAGATCTATTGTTCCTCCCTCTGAGTTTAAACCTTGTTCTTTAAGTTTTGCACTGGCTCCGTTGGAGCCTATGCATGAAGTAGACATTAAATTATTGTCTTGGAAGGTTCCTTTTCTACAGGCTATTGCTTCTGCGCACAGAGTATCTGTGATTGCATCCTTGCATTTCATCCCTCCTTATCTGGCTTTCCATGCTGATAAGGCTGTTTTGTGAACCAAGTTAGGTTTTCTTTCTACAGTTGTGTTAATTCGCAACATCAATCAAGAGATTGTGGTTCCTTTCATATGTCCTACTCCTTCTTCGTCGAAGGGACGTTTTCAACGTAATTCTGGATGTGGTTTGTGCCTTGGAGTCCTATCTTCAGGCCACAAACCTCTTTCTCTGTTTTTTTTTTCCGGGAAGCGTGGGGGGTCAGAGGGCCTCTTCGACTTATCTTTTTGGCTGAGGAGTGTCCTCCGTTTAGCATTGAGACAGCGGGACATAAGCCTCCTCTGAGGATTATGGCTCATTCTACGGGAGCAGTGGTTTCCTCTTGGGCCTTCAAGATTGAGGCCTCTATGGATCAGATTTGTAAGGCGACTACCTGGTCCTCCTTACGTACTTTTTCCAGACTTTACAAGTTTGATGTTTTTTGCTTCTGCTGAAGCAGCCTTCGGGGGAGAGGTTTTGCAGGCTGTGGTGCCCTCAAATTAGGATCCGCCTCTCTCTTTTCCCCCTCCCGTTTTGCATTCAGTGTCCTCTATAGCTTGGGTATTGTTTCCCAAAATTAATGAATTCAGCTGTGGCCTGTCCCCGTTTAAGAAGAAAAACTTAAATTATGCTTACCAGATAATTTTCTTCTGATGGGGAGAGGCCACAGCTCCCTGCCCGTTTTTATTTTATGGGGCGGCCTTATATTTTATTTGTCCTTCTGGCACCTTTTTCACCCTATTTCTCCTATTGTTCCTTGTTCCTCGGCAGAATGACTCGGGGATGAGGGAAGTGGGGGGAGGTATAAAAGACTTTGGCTGGGGTGTCTTTGCCTCCTCCTGGTGGCCAGGTTCTGAATTCCCAAAAGTTATGAATGCAGCTGGCCCCTCTCCCCATCAGAAGAAAAGAAAATTATCTGGTAAGCATAATTTAAAGGGACATTATACACTCATTTTTTCTTTGCATAAATGTTTTGTAGATAATCTATTTATATAGCCCATAAAGTTTTTTTTTTTTAATTAATGTATAGTTTTGCTTATTTTTAAATAACATTGCTCCGATTTTCAGACTACTAACCAAGCCCCAAAGTTTTATGTGAATATGCTCGACTACCTACTCCAGCTTGCTCCTGTTTGTGTAAAGGGTCTTTTCATATGCAAAAGAAGGGGGAGGGGGGGGGGGAGTGTCTTATTTGCCACTTGCAGTGGGCTTTCCAGCTACCTTTTCAACAGAGCCAAAGTGACAGCTTCTAAGTAAGTTTTTAAACTGTTTTATACTGGATTTTTATATCAGTATCTGTGCATATTATTCTTTATAGTAGTGTCTATTACATGCAGTTATATGAAAATGAGTGTATACTGTCCCTTTAAGTTATTTCAAAAACCACACACAAATCTCCTTTAAATGGGTGCTGCACTTCATATTTTACCTTTTTATATTTTATTTGATTTTGTGTTTGGAAAAGTTTTAAAACATCTTGACTACCATTTTGATTAATGTATGTGGAAATTACTAAATGTCATTGATTTAATAAAAAAGCACTAAATAGTGGCTTATACTTAATAGAAATGTACATTTTATTTCTTATTTTAAACTTAATTTGTGCATTGTCCTTTCTTCACAGCCCTACATCTAGGCTGAGGTCTCTACATGAAGGCTTATCTAGCTTGATGTCATAAAACTTTAAAGAATATGAGCTGGTTTGCTATTAAGTAAATACTAGAAATATAGGGAGTCCTATGCATTCTGCTGCTTCTTCTGAGCATGGGCAAATCTGACTCCCTGTTTATCTGACATGTTGGCAATTTAGGTTGCATTCTGCTTCTTCTGAGCATGGCCAAATTTAAGTTGCCAACATGTCAACTCTTATTTATCCAAGGGCAGTGGCTACACAGAGTTTAAGTAGTTTGCTGTTTTTTTTACTCAATCTGCTTCTTTTTATGTTTGCTTTGGTTATTTTTTGCTAAAGGAGCACTGTTTAATATCCATTTTAAAGCTTTCTGTAGCTTTAGCCTTTCACTATCTTGCATCAGATAAAATTAACCTTAGAGGTATGATTTGTTTTAAAGCATTGTTCAACTTTATCTAGTTAATTGCAAATCCTATTTGCATTTTAAGTGGTACAGGAAGTGAATATATTTCACAAGGATGCTCTAATCAATGCCCTTTCTCTTTTAGCAAACAAAGAGGAAACTTGATGATGCAAATAAACGTCTAGAATCACTGTATGACAAGCTTAGAGAGCAAACTGTAAGTCTTTTGAATTTAATATATTTCTGTTCCTTATACCAATACAATAAGCTCAATTAAATGTCAGTTATTTGCAGCTTTTGTATTTTTTTTTTTTTTTTTTAATGATTTTCCGTTATGTTATGCTGCATAAAAATCCCTGGAAAGCTTTATTCTCTTATTTCAAAGTATAGGCTATTGTCAGTACTGTTGTATGGTTGATATCAGATATACAAGCACAAAATAATTTACTTTTTTTCCCTCTAAGCTTAATATCGTTAACAAATGTATTGCAGTGCTATGTTAGAAAATCATGTTTTATTGGCTTAAACCTATTTGTGTAAGTGAGGCTGAGATATTGCTCTGGATAATGATTAATGTATATTACCATGTCCAATTTTAAACCTTTATTCATTTTTTTTTTTTTTTATGAAGGCATTACATTTGTTTGATGCTTTACACATGGATTATTAGGGATTGGGATTGCTCTCTCTGTCACAGCCCAGCCAAAAGAGGAAATGAAAGGGGGGGAGCAGAAGATACCCAGTAGGATTATAAATCTTGTATTATATAATATATATTTACTTTTAAATATTATGCCATTTTGCTTGTACACTAATATGTCTTTTCTTAAAACACGATGAGTCCACAGACTGTTGGGATTATCACTCCTGGCCAGCAGGAGGAGGCAAAGAGCACCACAGCAAAGCTGTTAAGTATCACTTCCCTTCCCACAACCCCCAGTCATTCTCTTTGCCTTAAGTGCAAGGAGGAGGTGAAGTTTAGGTGTCCAGTAAGAATTAAGTTTTACAACAGGCTCCGTTTGAGCCTATGCATTATCTTGGAAGGTTTTGTTTCTTATATTTCTTCTGCTCAGAGAGTTTCTAAAGTCTCAGCTTTGCAGTGTTACTCTCCTTATCTCATATTTCATGCAGACAAGGCAGTTATTCGTACCAAGTTTGGTTTTCTTCCTAAGGTTGTTTCGGACAGAAATATTAATCAGGAAATTGTTGTTCCTTCTCTTTGTTCTAATCCTTCTCACAAGGAAAGGTTGTTGCACAACTTAGATGTTGTGCAGGCTCTTAAATTCTTTTTGCAGGCAACTTTCCATCGGTCTTCTGCATTGTTTGCTTGCTTTTCTGGGAAACGTAAAGGACAGAAAGCTACTGCCTCTTCTCTTTCTCTGGTTGAGAAGTATTATTCGTTTTGCATATGAGACTGCTGGACAGCAGCCTCCTGAGAGAATTACAGCTCATTCCACTAGGGCTGTTTCTTCTTCTTGGGCCTTCAAGAATGAGGCCTCTGTGGAACAGATTTGCAAGGCTGCAACTTGGTCTTCTTTGCATACTTTTTTAAAATTCTATAAATTTGATACTTTTGCCTCGGCTGAGGATTCTTTTGGGCGAAAGGTTCTTCAAGCAGTGGTGCCTTCTGTTTAGGTTACCTGTCTTGTCCCTCCCTAATCATCTGTGTCCTCTAGCTTGGGTATTGATTCCCAACAGTAATTGCTGATTTTGTGGACTCACTGTGTCTTAAGAAAGGAAAACAAAATTTATGCTTGCCTGATAAATGTATTTCTTGACACTGCGAGTCCACGGCTCGCCCTTATTTTCAGACAGTTTTTTTTATATATACCTCAGGCACCTCTACACCTTGTGTTATTTCCTTTCTCTCCTTTTTCTTCGGTCGAATGACTGGGGGTTGTGGGAAGGGAAGTGATACTTAACCGCTTTGCTGTGGTGCTCTTTGCCTCCTCCTGCTTGCCAGGAGTTATATTCCCAACAGTAATTGCTGATTCCGTGGACTCACCTTGTCAAGAAATAAATTTATCAGGTAAGCATAAATTTAGTTTTTTCATTGCAACATTCTTAAAGTCTGAAATTTACCATCACTTCTCTTTTTCAGCTATCCCCTGCAATTATCACTGGTTTACACAATATTGCCAGAAGTATTGAACTACGAAACTACATGGAAGGTTTGAATATCCATACTCACATTGTGAGCACCAGCAATTTCAGCGAGACTTCTGCTTTTATGCCAGTACTCAAAGTAGTCCTTACCCAGGCAAACAAGCTTGGAGTGTGAAAGTTCCATTCATAGACTATTTTTTTTTTTTCACAGCGAGGAATTGCGTACCCCTGCACCTTGTTAAAGACTAAGGACCAAGAACAAGCATGTTTTTAATTTTCTAGGATTTAAAAATCAGTGACTTTAATTCATACTGAAAAAACTATGAATATCTCTTATTTTATTTAAGAAATCACTATGTTTTATCCTTGCATCAATATGTCTCCAAATATCATTTTTGGATTATTTGCAGCATGCCAATATTCCAGGGGCCCATATCTTGCTATTCTTACACGATACATATATATATAAATATATTTTAATTTAGGGCTCACATTTTAGTAAACTATAATGTAGTGGGCAAAGTCAATCTTTGTTGCCAAATTGTCATCTAAAATAAAGTATGTGATCCTATATCAGAGTAGTTAACAATTTCCTTGGTTTTAGTTTGGTATTTGTTATCCAACCAAGAGTTTCACATTCTATTGCAGATTTCACAGGTGAGATATCTTTTTAAACTTCCAAATTCAAAACCTCAGATGTAGGAAGGTGCAATATTCATTAATATAGAGAGGTTGAAGGCTTTCTAATAAAATGTGTAAATCTTTTGTAAACCATATCAGCCTCTCTTACCAACTACAATACAGTTAAAGTATAAAGTTTAATGCTAATCTGTGACATTTTATGAAATATAGGTTAAAAATGAAATATAAGATCTTGTGGTTTAATCATTTTCAAATAAACATCAGTAAAAATGTGTAAAGTTTTAAAATTAAACAAAAGAAACCCACACATTAAGTTATACCCCCAGTAAATATATTTCCCAGAACTTGGATGTCATTAGTTAAACTGGGAATATATTTTCATGTCACTTTATTGGTTTCGTTTGTTTATTTTTAGAAATATTTCAACAAAACTGGTACATCACAAAAAAGGTACACGTACTACTTGTATGCATTTGAATTATGACCTTGTCTCCCTAAGGGTTATGGCGTAAACTAGAGATGGACTTCTTGCCCAGTGTGCTTAGAGGATATGGCTGTACCTCACTGATGAGGCCCATAGGATGCCGAAACGATCATCTGGGGTTGTCCTGTTCGTTCAAAGGAGATTTGCCTTTGCCATGAGGACAAAGTAAACTGGAACCTTTTTTTTTGTTTAAAGAATAGTATGCTGATCCATGGATAAAAAAAAAATGATTTTCATCTCTATTTAAGGTCTGTACTAGGCATAGGCAGAATATCGGGATTTGGCATTCATTTGCAAAACGAATGCCAAATATGGCTGCAGGCATCAACATTCGTTGCCTTTCGGTGCCGGATATATCAATGTGAAAGTGCAACATACAAAGATCTGGATTTGCACAGATCTTTGTGTGTTACTCTTTTACACTGATATATTCAGAGCCGAAACGAATGCTGCTGCTGCCTGCAGCCATATTCAGCATTTGTTTTGCAAACGAATGTTGAATCCTGAATTTTTGCCCATGCCTAGTTTATGCCTACTTGAAGACTAAGACCAACCAGAAAATAATCAATGAAGGTGTATAGTCAGCTGAAATGGCTAAATGCATTCGTAGAACAGTAAACTAAACCAGTGCCACAAAGATGGGAGATAAAAGTAATAATTTAAAGTTGGGAGACAAAATTAATACATTCAGTTAAAGTTACTGAAAGAAAGGCAGATACCTTTCCAAGCACAAGCTACCTATCATCCTACTTCATACACAATCTCCTCCTCACGCTCCTTTACCTCCCCCCTCCCACACATATTATTATTATTATTATTATCAGGTATTTGTAGAGCGCCAACAGATTCCGCAGCACATACACATTTCTTTACCTCTCACTCCCTCCAGCTCATCTCAGCAACCTCTCCTTCAAGCCTTGCTCACCTTGTCAGTCCAACTAACCCTCAGGCACCAGCTTCTATTCATCCTTTTAGCCCTCCCTCCGGGAGATGGTTATAACAGGAGATGGTTATAACGGCCACGATGGGCGGAGTTGTGGGGCGCCAATTTAGTTGCGCACCAGTTTGTTCTTCCGGGTATCGGAAGGAATAGAGGATAGTGTTTGCTCTTAAAAGAGAAAGTAACGGACAGTGTTTGCTCTTAAAAGAGAAAGTAACGGACCGGACAGTGTTTCAAATGGCTGAGTCTGGAATATTTACTGTGCAAAGGGCTGGCAGGCACCTCAGCTAGGTTTAAAGGGGGTTTACAGTACCGTATTCTTATCAACCATGTTTGCACTCTTAATTTAAGAAGTTGCATGTTAAGAATTTAAAGAGACAGTAACATAAATAAAAAAGTTATACTTTAAAAATTAAAGAGACGGTAACGTTTTTTTCGGGGTTGGTTTTTCTTGAATTATTCACCCATATGTGTGCCAGAGTGGTCCAAGAGACCCTACGAAGTGTCTCCTTATGTTTTAAAACAAATCTAGAGCAACCAATTTTTTTCTCTCTCCCCGATGTTGTGAGAACTTTGCTATAAGAATAAAAAAAAAATTCTCCAAGTGCCCAATTTTTTTTTTTTATAGCCCACACATGCAGTGCCCTGCGCCTCTTCACTAACTCCACCTGGGGTTACTTGACAAGGCATTGCTTCCTAAGCTCATTGAAGCAATATCTGATGTATTAAATCAGTGAATGTTGCTGATTCAGTATTAGCTTTTCCGAATTATCCTGCCTGAAGTGGGGGATACTTTGGTAGTAGTTAAGGGGGAAATCTCAGATTCTGTGTAATTCCTTTGTTTGATACTGAAGTGTTTTCTTTCAGTTTAGGCTTCAACACCTCCGTTTGTTACTTTAGGAGGTTTTTGCTACCCTGGACGACTCAGACATTACCGGCGTAGTCAGTCCTAATAAGGCCAGTACACTTTACAAAGTCAGGGAGAAACTGGGTATCCCCTTTTCTCCAGATATAGCAGACTCTATCTAGGAGTCTTGTCAATAGTACCCAGGGAATGGGTGTACGTCAGAGTTTACAACTACCTACGGTTTGTATTGCTTTGTCACCAGTGCGGTGGCATACTGTTTTGATGCATTGTCTGATTCTATGGGACAGACACTTCTCTCAAAGAAATGCGGGATAGGATTAAGGCAATTAAGTTAGCCAACTCCTTTATTTCAGATGCTCCTCTTCAAGGTTTTTAAGCAGGGAGCTAAGTTTCAGGTTTTTGCCATATGGAGCGTCAGGAAAGATATGGTTTGCGGATACCTCATCCTAGTATAAACTTTTGGGTGATTCCCTACAAGGGAAGACCTTGTTTGGACCTGTTTTATCGGAAATTCTCTCTGATATTTCGAGAGGAAAGGGACATTCCTTCCCTCAGGATAAGAAATCTTGGAATATGGGAAAACAATTAAAGTATCCTGCTAGGAAAACAAAAGACAGCAGGGTAGGCCTGCCCTCAATCCGGGAGGACTCTGTATCCCTGAGATACAATCTAGAGTCAGGACTTTTTCTCCAAGGGGCAGATCTTTGCTTCAAAGATTATCTGCAGAAGAAGAAAGGCATTTCTCTTGTTAAGTGTAGTCAGTCCACGGGTCATCCATTACTTATGAAATATATCTCTTCCTAACAGGAAGCTGCAAGAGGATCACCCAAGCAGAGCTGCTATATAGCTCCTCCCCTCACATGTCATATTCAGTCATTCTCTTGCAGCCTAACTAAAGATAGGTCGCTGTGAGAGGTCTGTGGTGTTTTTTAACTTAGTTTATTTCTACAATCAAAAGTTTGTTATTTTAAATGGCACCGGAGTGTGCTGTTTATTCTCAGGCAGCATTAGAAGAAGAATCTGCCTGCGTTTTCTATGATCTTAGCAGACGTAACTAAGATCCACTGGCTGTTCTCATCTGAGGAGTGAGGTAACTTCAGAGAAGGGGAATAGCATGCAGGGCCTCCCTGCAAATGAGGTATGTGCAGTAATTATTTTTCTGAGGAATGGAATTGACTGAGAAAATACTGCTGATACCAATGTAACGTAAGTTCAGCCTTAAATGCAGTGATAGCGACTGGTATTAGGCTGATGAGTGTGTGTACACTGAATGTATTTTTCTAAGGAATGGAATTGACTCTGAAAATACTGTTAATACTGAAATAATGTATGAGCCTTAACTGCAGTAAAAGCGACTGGTAGCAGGCTTATTAATAACAATTCATAACTTTTCAAATGTATGTTTAAAACGTTTACTGGCATGTTAATCGTTTTTTGTGAGGTACTTGGTGATAAAACTTATTGGGGCATGATTTTTACCACATGGCCATCTTTGTTTTCTGCATAGAAAGTTTTCTGAGCTTCCCCACTGTTGTAATATGAGTGGGAGGGGCCTATTTTAGCGCTTTTTTGCGCAGTAAAAATTCAGTCACAATCTGTCTACTTCATCCTCCATGATCCAGATCGTCTCTAGAGAGCTCAGGGGTCTTCAAAATTCATTTTGAGGGAGGTAATCAGTCACAGCAGACCTGTGACAGTGTGTTTTGACTGTGAGAAAAACTTTAATTATTAAATTATCCGTTTTTGGGTATTAAGGGGTTAATCATCCATTTGCTGGTGGGTGCAATCCTTTGCTAACTTAATACATTTACTGTGAAAAATTGGTTGCTATAACTATTTTGGTTCATTGTTATTTCAACTGTGACCGCTTTTTGTGCTTCTTAAAGGCACAGTAGCGTTTTTTATATTGCTTGTAAATTTATTTAGAAAAGTATTTCCAAGCTTGCTAGTCTCATTGCTAGTCTGTTTAAACATGTCTGACACAGATGAATCTCTTTGTTCACTATGTTTAAAGGCCAATGTGGAGCCCAATAGAAATTTGTGTACTAATTGCATTGATGCTACTTTAAATAAAAGTCAATCTTTACATGTAAAGAAATTATCACCAGACAACGAGGGGGAAGTTATGCCGAATAACTCTCCTCACGTGTCAGTACCTTCGCCTCCCGCTCAGGAGGTGCGTGATTTTGTGGCGCCAAGTACATCAGGGAGGCCCTTACAAATCACTTTGCAAGACATGGCTACTGTTATGACAGAAGTATTATCTAAATTGCCAGAATTAAGAGGGAAGCGCGATAGCTCTGGGTTAAGGATAGGTGAGAGCCATGTCAGATACTGCGTCACAGTTTGCAGAACGTGAAGACGGAGAGCTTCATTCTGTGGGTGACGGATCTGATCCAGGGAGACTGGATTCAGAGATTTCTAATTTTAAATTTAAGCTTGAGAACCTCCGCATATTGCTAGGGGAGGTATTAGCGGCTCTGAATGATTGTAACACGGTTGCAATTCCAGAAAAATTATGTAGGTTGGATAGATACTATGCGGTACCGGTGTGTACTGACGTGTTTCCTATACCTAAAAGGCTTACAGAGATTATTAGCAAGGAGTGGGATAGACCTGGTGTGCCTTTTTCCCCTCCTCCCATATTTAGGAAAATGTTTCCTATAGACGCCACCACACGAGACTTATGGCAGACGGTCCCTAAGGTGGAGGGAGCAGTTTCTACTTTAGCTAAGCGTACCACTATCCCGGTGGAGGATAGTTGTGCCTTTTCAGATCCAATGGATAAGAAATTAGAGGGTTACCTTAAGAAAATGTTTGTTCAACAAGGTTTTATCTTACAGCCCCTTGCATGCATTGCGCCTGTCACTGCTGCGGCGGCATTCTGGTTTGAGTCTCTGGAAGAGGCCATTCGCACAGCTCCATTGGATGAAATTATGAACAAGCTTAAAGCACTTAAGCTAGCTAACGCATTTGTTTCTGATGCCGTCGTACATTTAACCAAACTTACGGCTAAGAACTCCGGATTCGCCATCCAAGCGCGCAGAACGCTATGGCTTAAATCCTGGTCAGCTGACGTGACTTCTAAATCTAAATTGCTTAATATTCCTTTCAAAGGGCAGACCTTATTCGGGCCCGGCTTGAAAGAAATTATAGCTGACATTACGGGAGGTAAGGACCATGCTCTACCTCAGGACAGGGCCAAATCAAAGGCCAAACAGTCTAATTTTCGTGCCTTTCGTAACTTCAAGGCAGGAGCAGCATCAACTTCCTCCGCTCCAAAACAGGAAGGAGCTGTTGCTCGTTACAGGCAGGGCTGGAAAGTTAACCAGTCCTGGACCAAGGGCAAGCAGGCCAAGAAACCTGCTGCTGCCCCCAAGACAGCATGAAGAGAGGGCCCCCTATCCGGAAACGGATCTAGTGGGGGGCAGACTTTCTCTCTTCGCCCAGGCTTGGGCAAGAGATTCCAGGATCCCTGGGCGTTGGAGATCATATCTCAGGGATATCTCCTGGACTTCAAAACTTCTCCACGAGGGAGATTTCATCTTTCAAGGTTATCAGCAAACCAAATAAAGAAAGTGGCGTTTCTACGCTGTGTACAAGACCTCTTACTAATGGGAGTGATCCACCCAGTTCCGCGGACGGAACACGGGCAGGGATTCTATTCAAATCTATTTGTGGTTCCCAAGAAAGAGGGAACCTTCAGACCAATCTTGGACTTAAAAATCCTAAACAAATTTCTAAGAGTTCCATCATTCAAAATGGAAACTATTCGAACCATCCTTCCCATGATCCAAGAGGGTCAGTACATGACCACAGTGGACTTAAAGGATGCCTACCTTCACATACCGATTCACAGTCATTATCGGTACCTAAGATTTGCTTTCCTAGACAGGCATTACCAGTTTGTAGCTCTTCCCTTCGGATTAGCTACGGCTCCAAGAATCTTTACAAAAGTTCTGGGCTCACTTCTGGCGGTACTAAGACCGCAAGGCATAGCGGTGACTCCGTACCTAGACGACATTCTGATACAAGCGTCAAGTTTTCAAACTGCCAAGTCTCATACAGAGATAGTTCTGGCATTTCTGAGGTCGCATGGGTGGAAGGTGAACGTGGAAAAGAGTTCTCTATTACCACTTACAAGAGTTCCCTTTCTAGGGACTCTTATAGATTCTGTAGAGATGAAAATTTACCTGACAGAGGCCAGGTTATTAAAACTTCTAAATGCTTGCCGTGTCCTTCATTCCATTCCACACCCGTCAGTAGCTCAGTGCATGGAAGTAATCGGCTTAATGGTAGCGGCAATGGACATAGTACCATTTGCGCGCCTGCATCTCAGACCGCTGCAATTGTGCATGCTAAGTCAGTGGAACGGGGATTACTCAGATTTGTCCCCCCTACTAAATCTGGATCAAGAGACCAGAGATTCTCTTCTATGGTGGCTTTCTCGGCCACATCTGTCCAAGGGGATGACCTTTCGCAGGCCAGATTGGAAGATTGTAACAACAGATGCCAGCCTTCTAGGCTGGGGCGCAGTCTGGAACTCCCTGAAAGCTCAGGGATTATGGACTCAGGAGGAGAAACTCCTCCCAATAAATATTCTGGAATTAAGAGCAATATTCAATGCTCTCCTAGCTTGGCCTCAGTTTGCAACTCTGAGGTTCATCAGATTTCAGTCGGACAACATCACGACTGTGGCTTACATCAACCATCAAGGGGAACCAGAAGTTCCCTAGCGATGTTGGAAGTCTCAAAGATAATTCGCTGGGCAGAGTCTCACTCTTGCCACCTGTCAGCGATTTACATCCCAGGCGTGGAGAACTGGGAGGCGGATTTTCTAAGTCGCCAGACTTTTCATCCGGGGGAGTGGGAACTTCATCCCGAAGGCCTTTGCTCAACTGATTCATCGTTGGGGCAAACCAGATCTGGATCTCATGGCGTCTCATCAGAACGCCAAGCTTCCTTGTTACGGATCCAGGTCCAGGGACCCGGGAGCGGTGCTGATAGATGCTCTGACAGCCCCTTGGGTCTTCAACATGGCTTATGTGTTTCCATCGTTCCCGATGCTTCCTCGTTTGATTGCCAAGATCAAACAGGAGAGAGCTTCGGTGATTCTGATAGCGCCTGCGTGGCCACGCAGGACCTGGTATGCAGACCTAGTGGACATGTCGTCCTGTCCACCGTGGTCTCTGCCTCTGAGACAGGACCTTCTAATTCAGGGTCCTTTCAACCATCCAAATGTAATTTCTCTGAGGCTGACTGCATGGAGATTGAACGCTTGATTCTATCAAAGCGTGGCTTCTTGGAGTCGGTTATTGATACCTTAATACAGGCTAGGAAGCCTGTTACCAGAAAAATTTACCATAAGATATGGCGTAAATATTTATATTGGTGCGAATCCAAGAGTTACTCATGGAGTAAGGTTAGGATTCCTAGGATATTGTCCTTTCTACAAGAGGGTTTAGAAAAGGGCTTATCTGCTAGTTCGTTAAAGGGACAGATTTCTGCTCTGTCCTTCTACACAAACGTCTGGCTGAAGTTCCAGACGTTCAGGCTTTTTGTCAGGCTTTAACTAGGATTAAGCCTGTGTTTAAGACTGTTGCTCCGCCGTGGAGCTTAAACTTAGTTCTTAATGTTCTTCAAGGCGTTCCATTTGAACCCCTTCATTCCATTGATATCAAGCTGTTTTCTCCAACATAGGTGTGTCCGGTCCACGGCGTCATCCTTACTTGTGGGATATTCTCTTCCCCAACAGGAAATGGCAAAGAGCCCAGCAAAGCTGGTCACATGATCCCTCCTAGGCTCCGCCTTCCCCAGTCATTCTCTTTGCCGTTGTACAGGCAACATCTCCACGGAGATGGCTTAGAGTTTTTTAGTGTTTAACTGTAGTTTTTATTATTCAATCAAGAGTTTGTTATTTTAAAATAGTGCTGGTATGTACTATTTACTCTGAAACAGAAAAGAGATGAAGATTTCTGTTTGTAAGAGGAAAATGATTTTAGCAACCGTTACTAAAATCGATGGCTGTTTCCACACAGGACTGTTGAGAGGAATTAACTTCAGTTGGGGGAACAGTGAGCAGACTTTTGCTGCTTGAGGTATGACACATTCTAACAAGACTCGGTAATGCTGGAAGCTGTCATTTTCCCTATGGGAACCGGTAAGCCATTTTTATTACAGACAGAAAAAAAGGGCTTCACAAGGGCTTTTTAAGACTGTAGACATTTTCTGGGCTCTCCATAGCCTTGAGGAATTATTTTAATCTTGGGAATTTTGTAAAATAACCGGCAGGCACTGTATTGGACACCTTATTCTCTAGGGGCTTTCCCTAATCATAGGCAGAGTCTCATTTTCGCGCCTGTATTGCGCACTTGTTTTTGAGAAGCATGACATGCAGATGCATGTGTGAGGAGCTCTGATACATAGAAAAGACTTTCTGAAGGCGTCATTTGGTATCGTATTCCCCTTTGGGCTTGGTTGGGTCTCAGCAAAGCAGATACCAGGGACTGTAAAGGGGTTAAATATAAAAACGGCTCCGGTTCCGTTATTTTAAGGGTTAAAGCTTCCAAATTTGTTGTGCAATACTTTTAAGGCTTTAAGACACTGTGGTGAAATTTTGGTGAATTTTGAACAATTCCTTCATACTTTTTCGCAATTGCAGTAATAATGTGTGTTCAGTTTAAAATTTAAAGTGACAGTAACGGTTTTATTTTAAAACGTTTTTTGTACTTTGTTATCAAGTTTATGCCTGTTTAACATGTCTGAACTACCAGATAGACTGTGTTCTGAATGTGGGGAAGCCAAGGTTCCTTCTCATTTAAATAGATGTGATTTATGTGACACAAAATTTAGAGAAAATGATGCCCAAGATGATTCCTCAAGTGAGGGGAGTAAGCATGGTACTGCATCATCCCCTCCTTCGTCTACACCAGTCTTGCCCACACAGGAGGCCCCTAGTACATCTAGCGCGCCAATACTCCTTACTATGCAACAATTAACGGCTGTAATGGATAATTCTATCAAAAACATTTTAGCCAAAATGCCCACTTATCAGCGAAAGCGTGACTGCTCTGTTTTAGAAAATACTGAAGAGCATGAGGACGCTGATGATATTGGTTCTGAAGGGCCCCTACACCAGTCTGAGGGGGCCAGGGAGGTTTTGTCTGAGGGAGAAATTTCAGATTCAGAGAAAATTTCTCAACAAGCTGAACCTGATGTGATTACATTTAAATTTAAGTTGGAACATCTCCGCGCTCTGCTTAAGGAGGTGTTATCCACTCTGGATGATTGTGAGAATTTGGTCATTCCAGAGAAACTATGTAAAATGGACAAGTTCCTAGAGGTCCCGGGGCCCCCCGAAGTTTTTCCTATACCCAAGCGGGTGGCGGACATTGTAAATAAAGAATGGGAAAGGCCCGGTATACCTTTCGTCCCTCCCCCCATATTTAAAAAATTGTTTCCTATGGTCGACCCCAGAAAGGACTTATGGCAGACAGTCCCCAAGGTCGAGGGGGCGGTTTCTACTCTAAACAAACGCACCACTATACCCATAGAAGATAGTTGTGCTTTCAAAGATCCTATGGATAAAAAATTAGAAGGTTTGCTTAAAAAGATGTTTGTTCAGCAAGGTTACCTTCTACAACCAATTTCATGCATTGTCCCTGTCACTACAGCCGCGTGTTTCTGGTTCGATGAGCTAGAAAAGGCGATCAATAATAATTCTTCTTCTTATGAGGAGATTATGGACAGAATTCGTGCTCTCAAATTGGCTAATTCTTTCACCCTAGACGCCACTTTGCAATTGGCTAGGTTAGCGGCGAAAAATTCTGGGTTTGCTATTGTGGCGCGCAGAGCGCTTTGGTTAAAATCTTGGTCAGCGGATGCGTCTTCCAAGAACAAATTGCTTAACATTCCTTTCAAGGGGAAAACGCTGTTTGGCCCTGACTTGAAAGAGATTATCTCTGATATCACTGGGGGCAAGGGCCACGCCCTTCCTCAGGATAGGTCTTTCAAGGCCAAAAATAAACCTAATTTCTCCAACATAGGTGTGTCCGGTCCACGGCGTCATCCTTACTTGTGGGATATTCTCTTCCCCAACAGGAAATGGCAAAGAGCCCAGCAAAGCTGGTTACATGATCCCTCCTAGGCTCCGCCTACCCCAGTCATTCTCTTTGCCGTTGTACAGGCAACATCTCCACGGAGATGGCTTAGAGTTTTTTAGTGTTTAACTGTAGTTTTTATTATTCAATCAAGAGTTTGTTATTTTGAAATAGTGCTGGTATGTACTATTTACTCAGAAACAGAAAAGAGATGAAGATTTCTGTTTGTATGAGGAAAATGATTTTAGCAACCGTCACTAAAATCCATGGCTGTTCCACACAGGACTGTTGAGAGCAATTAACTTCAGTTGGGGGAACAGTGAGCAGTCTCTTGCTGCTTGAGGTATGACACATTCTAACAAGACGATGTAATGCTGGAAGCTGTCATTTTCCCTATGGGATCCGGTAAGCCATGTTTATTAAGATCGTAAATAAGGGCTTCACAAGGGCTTATTAAGACTGTAGACTTTTTCTGGGCTAAATCGATTCATTATTAACACATATTTAGCCTTGAGGAATCATTTATTCTGGGTATTTTGATATAATAATATCGGCAGGCACTGTTTTAGACACCTTATTCTTTAGGGGCTTTCCCAAATCATAGGCAGAGCCTCATTTTCGCGCCGGTGTTGCGCACTTGTTTTTGAGAGGCATGACATGCAGTCGCATGTGAGAGGAGCTCTGATACTTAGAAAAGACTTTCTGAAGGCGTCATTTGGTATCGTATTCCCCTTTGGGCTTGGTTGGGTCTCAGCAAAGCAGATACCAGGGACTGTAAAGGGGTTAAAGTTAAAAACGGCTCCGGTTCCGTTATTTTAAGGGTTAAAGCTTCCAAATTTGGTGTGCAATACTTTTAAGGCTTTAAGACACTGTGGTGAAAATTTGGTGAATTTTGAACAATTCCTTCATGTTTTTTCGCAATTGCAGTAATAAAGTGTGTTCAGTTTAAAATTTAAAGTGACAGTAACGGTTTTATTTTAAAACGTTTTTTGTACTTTGTTATCAAGTTTATGCCTGTTTAACATGTCTGAACTACCAGATAGACTGTGTTCTGAATGTGGGGAAGCCAGAATTCCCATTCATTTAAATAAATGTGATTTATGTGACAATGACAATGATGCCCAAGATGATTCCTCAAGTGAGGGGAGTAAGCATGGTACTGCATCATTCCCTCCTTCGTCTACACGAGTCTTGCCCACTCAGGAGGCCCCTAGTACATCTAGCGCGCCAATACTCCTTACTATGCAACAATTAACGGCTGTAATGGATAATTCTGTCAAAAACATTTTAGCCAAAATGAACACTTATCAGCGTAAGCGCGACTGCTCTGTTTTAGATACTGAAGAGCATGACGACGCTGATAATAATAGTTCTGAAGGGCCCCTAACCCAGTCTGATGGGGCCAGGGAGGTTTTGTCTGAGGGAGAAATTACTGATTCAGGGAACATTTCTCAACAAGCTGAACCTGATGTGATTACGTTTAAATTTAAGTTGGAACATCTCCGCATTCTGCTTAAGGAGGTATTATCCACTCTGGATGATTGTGACAAGTTGGTCATCCCAGAGAAACTATGTAAAATGGACAAGTTCCTAGAGGTCCCGGGGCTCCCAGAAGCTTTTCCTATACCCAAGCGGGTGGCGGACATTGTTAATAAAGAATGGGAAAGGCCCGGTATTCCTTTCGTCCCTCCCCCCATATTTAAAAAATTGTTTCCTATGGTCGACCCCAGAAAGGACTTATGGCAGACAGTCCCCAAGGTCGAGGGAGCGGTTTCCACTTTAAACAAACGCACCACTATACCCATAGAGGATAGTTGTGCTTTCAAAGATCCTATGGATAAAAAATTAGAAGGTTTACTTAAAAAGATGTTTGTTCAGCAGGGTTACCTTCTACAACCAATTTCATGCATTGTCCCTGTAGCTACAGCCGCATGTTTCTGGTTCGATGAGCTGATAAAGGCGGTCGATAGTGATTCTCCTCCTTATGAGGAGATTATGGACAGAATCAATGCTCTCAAATTGGCTAATTCTTTCACCCTAGACGCCACTTTGCAATTGGCTAGGTTAGCGGCTAAGAATTCTGGGTTTGCTATTGTGGCGCGCAGAGCGCTTTGGTTGAAATCTTGGTCAGCTGATGCGTCTTCCAAGACCAAGCTACTTAACATTCCTTTCAAGGGGAAAACGCTGTTTGGCCCTGACTTGAAAGAGATTATCTCTGATATCACTGGGGGTAAGGGCCACGCCCTTCCTCAGGATCGGCCTTTCAAGGCAAAAAATAAACCTAATTTTCGTCCCTTTCGTAGAAATGGACCAGCCCAAAGTGCTACGTCCTCTAAGCAAGAGGGTAATACTTCTCAAGCCAAGCCAGCTTGGAGACCAATGCAAGGCTGGAACAAGGGAAAGCAGGCCAAGAAACCTGCCACTGCTACCAAGACAGCATGAAATGTTGGCCCCCGATCCGGGACCGGATCTGGTGGGGGGCAGACTCTCTCTCTTCGCTCAGGCTTGGGCAAGAGATGTTCTGGATCCTTGGGCGCTAGAAATAGTCTCCCAAGGTTATCTTCTGGAATTCAAGGGGCTTCCCCCAAGGGGGAGGTTCCACAGGTCTCAGTTGTCTTCAGACCACGTAAAAAGACAGGCATTCTTACATTGTGTAGAAGACCTGTTAAAAATGGGAGTGATTCATCCTGTTCCATTAAGAGAACAAGGGATGGGGTTCTACTCCAATCTGTTCATAGTTCCCAAAAAAGAGGGAACGTTCAGACCAATCTTAGATCTCAAGATCTTAAACAAGTTTCTCAAGGTTCCATCGTTCAAGATGGAAACCATTCGAACTATTCTTCCTTCCATCCAGGAAGGTCAATTCATGACCACAGTGGATTTAAAGGATGCGTATCTACATATTCCTATCCACAAGGAACATCATCGGTTCCTAAGGTTCGCATTCCTGGACAAGCATTACCAGTTCGTGGCGCTTCCTTTCGGATTAGCCACTGCTCCAAGGATTTTCACAAAGGTACTAGGGTCCCTTCTAGCTGTGCTAAGACCAAGGGGCATTGCTGTAGTACCTTACTTGGACGACATTCTGATTCAAGCGTCGTCCCTTCCTCAAGCAAAGGCTCACACGGACATTGTCCTGGCCTTTCTCAGATCTCACGGATGGAAAGTGAACGTGGAAAAGAGTTCTCTATCTCCGTCAACAAGGGTTCCCTTCTTGGGAACAATAATAGACTCCTTAGAAATGAGGATTTTTCTGACAGAGGCCAGAAAAACAAAACTTCTAGACTCTTATCGGATACTTCATTCCGTTCCTCTTCCTTCCATAGCGCAGTGCATGGAAGTGATCGGTTTGATGGTAGCGGCAATGGACATAGTTCCTTTTGCGCGCATTCATCTAAGACCATTACAACTGTGCATGCTCAGTCAGTGGAATGGGGACTATACAGACTTGTCTCCGAAGATACAAGTAAATCAGAGGACCAGAGACTCACTCCGTTGGTGGCTGTCCCTGGACAACCTGTCACAAGGGATGACATTCCGCAGACCGGAGTGGGTCATCGTCACGACCGACGCCAGTCTGATGGGCTGGGGCGCGGTCTGGGGATCCCTGAAAGCTCAGGGTCTTTGGTCTCGGGAAGAATCTCTTCTACCGATAAATATTCTGGAACTGAGAGCGATATTCAATGCTCTCAAGGCTTGGCCTCAGCTAGCGAGGGCCAAGTTCATACGGTTTCAATCAGACAACATGACAACTGTTGCGTACATCAACCATCAGGGGGGAACAAGGAGTTCCCTAGCGATGGAAGAAGTGACCAAAATCATTCTATGGGCGGAGTCTCACTCCTGCCACCTGTCTGCTATCCACATCCCAGGAGTGGAAAATTGGGAAGCGGATTTTCTGAGTCGTCAGACATTGCATCCGGGGGAGTGGGAACTCCATCCGGAAATCTTTGCCCAAGTCACTCAGCTGTGGGGCATTCCAGACATGGATCTGATGGCCTCTCGTCAGAACTTCAAAGTTCCTTGCTACGGGTCCAGATCCAGGGATCCCAAGGCGGCTCTAGTGGATGCACTAGTAGCACCTTGGACCTTCTAACTAGCTTATGTGTTCCCGCCGTTTCCTCTCATCCCCAGGCTGGTAGCCAGGATCAATCAGGAGAGGGCGTCGGTGATCTTGATAGCTCCTGCGTGGCCACGCAGGACTTGGTATGCAGATCTGGTGAATATGTCATCGGCTCCACCTTGGAAGCTACCTTTGAGACGAGACCTTCTTGTTCAGGGTCCGTTCGAACATCCGAATCTGGTTTCACTCCAGCTGACTGCTTGGAGATTGAACGCTTGATCTTATCGAAGCGAGGGTTCTCAGATTCTGTTATCGATACTCTTGTTCAGGCCAGAAAGCCTGTAACTAGAAAGATTTACCACAATATTTGGAAAAAATATATCTGTTGGTGTGAATCTAAAGGATTCCCTTGGGACAAGGTTAAGATTCCTAAGATTCTATCCTTCCTTCAAGAAGGATTGGAAAAAAGATTATCTGCTAGTTCCCTGAAGGGACAGATTTCTGCCTTGTCTGTGTTACTTCACAAAAAGCTGGCAGCTGTGCCAGATGTTCAAGCCTTTGTTCAGGCTCTGGTTAGAATTAAGCCTGTTTACAAACCTTTGACTCCTCCTTGGAGTCTCAACTTAGTTCTTTCAGTTCTTCAGGGGGTTCCGTTTGAACCCTTACATTCCGTTGATATTAAGTTATTATCTTGGAAAGTTTTGTTTTTAGTTGCAATTTCTTCTGCTAGAAGAGTTTCAGAATTATCTGCTCTGCAGTGTTCTCCTCCTTATCTGGTGTTCCATGCAGATAAGGTGGTTTTACGTACTAAACCTGGTTTTCTTCCAAAAGTTGTTTCTAACAAAAACATTAACCAGGAGATTATCGTACCTTCTCTGTGTCCGAAACCAGTTTCAAAGAAGGAACGTTTGTTGCACAATTTGGATGTTGTTCGCGCTCTAAAATTCTATTTAGATGCTACAAAGGATTTTAGACAAACATCTTCCTTGTTTGTTGTTTATTCCGGTAAAAGGAGAGGTCAAAAAGCAACTTCTACCTCTCTCTCTTTTTGGATTAAAAGCATCATCAGATTGGCTTACGAGACTGCCGGACGGCAGCCTCCCGAAAGAATCACGGCTCATTCCACTAGGGCTGTGGCTTCCACATGGGCCTTCAAGAACGAGGCTTCTGTTGATCAGATATGTAGGGCAGCGACTTGGTCTTCACTGCACACTTTTACCAAATTTTACAAGTTTGATACTTTTGCTTCTTCTGAGGCTATTTTTGGGAGAAAGGTTTTGCAAGCCGTGGTGCCTTCCATTTAGGTGACCTGATTTGCTCCCTCCCTTCATCCGTGTCCTAAAGCTTTGGTATTGGTTCCCACAAGTAAGGATGACGCCGTGGACCGGACACACCTATGTTGGAGAAAACAGAATTTATGTTTACCTGATAAATTACTTTCTCCAACGGTGTGTCCGGTCCACGGCCCGCCCTGGTTTTTTTTTTAATCAGGTCTGATAATTTATTTTCTTTAACTACAGTCACCACGGTACCATATGGTTTCTCCTATGCAAATATTCCTCCTTAACGTCGGTCGAATGACTGGGGTAGGCGGAGCCTAGGAGGGATCATGTGACCAGCTTTGCTGGGCTCTTTGCCATTTCCTGTTGGGGAAGAGAATATCCCACAAGTAAGGATGACGCCGTGGACCGGACACACCGTTGGAGAAAGTAATTTATCAGGTAAACATAAATTCTGTTTTTCGTCCCTTTCGCAGAAACGGACCAGCCCCAAGTGCTACGTCCTCTAAGCAGGAGGGTAATACTTCTCAAGCCAAACCAGCCTGGAGACCAATGCAAGGCTGGAACAAAGGAAAGCAGGCCAAGAAACCTGCCACTGCTACCAAGACAGCATGAGATGTTGGCCCCCGATCCGGGACCGGATCTGGTGGGGGGCAGACTCTCTCTCTTCGCTCAGGCTTGGGCAAGAGATGTTCTGGATCCTTGGGCGCTAGAAATAGTCTCCCAAGGTTATCTTTTGGAATTCAAGGGGCTTCCCCCAAGGGGGAGGTTCCACAGGTCTCAATTGTCTTCAGACCACATAAAAAAACAGGCATTCTTGCATTGTGTAGAAGACCTGTTAAAAATGGGAGTGATTCATCCTGTTCCATTAGGAGAACAAGGGATGGGGTTCTACTCCAATCTGTTCGTAGTTCCCAAAAAAGAGGGAACGTTCAGACCAATCTTAGATCTCAAGATCCTAAACAAGTTTCTCAAGGTTCCATCGTTCAAAATGGAAACCATTCTAACAATTCTTCCTTCCATCCAGGAAGGTCAATTCATGACCACGGTGGATTTAAAGGATGCGTATCTACATATTCCTATCCACGAGGAACATCATCGGTTCCTAAGGTTCGCATTCCTGGACAAGCATTACCAGTTTGTGGCACTTCCGTTCGGATTAGCCACTGCTCCAAGGATTTTCACAAAGGTACTAGGGTCCCTTCTAGCGGTGCTAAGACCAAGGGGCATTGCAGTAGTACCTTACTTGGACGACATTCTGATTCAAGCGTCGTCCCTTCCTCAAGCAAAGGCTCACACGGACATTGTCCTGGCCTTTCTCAGATCTCACGGATGGAAAGTGAACGTAGAAAAGAGTTCTCTATCTCCGTCAACAAGGGTTCCCTTCTTGGGAACAATAATAGACTCCTTAGAAATGAGGATTTTTCTGACAGAGGCCAGAAAAACAAAACTTCTGAACTCTTGTCAAATACTTCATTCTGTTCCTCTTCCTTCCATAGCGCAGTGCATGGAAGTAATAGGTTTGATGGTAGCGGCAATGGACATAGTTCCTTTTGCGCGCATTCATCTAAGACCATTACAACTGTGCATGCTCAGTCAGTGGAATGGGGACTATACAGACTTGTCTCCGACGATACAAGTAAATCAGAGGACCAGAGATTCACTCCGTTGGTGGCTGTCCCTGGACAACCTGTCACAGGGGATGAGCTTCCGCAGACCAGAGTGGGTCATTGTCACGACCGACGCCAGTCTGGTGGGCTGGGGCGCGGTCTGGGGACCCCTGAAAGCTCAGAGTCTTTGGTCTCGGGAAGAATCTCTTCTACCGATAAATATTCTGGAACTGAGAGCGATATTCAATGCTCTCAAGGCTTGGCCTCAGCTAGCAAAGGCCAAGTTCATACGGTTTCAATCAGACAACATGACAACTGTTGCGTACATCAACCATCAGGGGGGAACAAGGAGTTCCCTGGCGATGGAAGAATTGACCAAAATCATTCAATGGGCGGAGACTCACTCCTGCCACTTGTCTGCAATCCACATCCCAGGAGTGGAAAATTGGGAAGCGGATTTTCTGAGTCGTCAGACATTTCATCCGGGGGAGTGGGAACTCCATCCGGAAATCTTTGCCCAAATTACTCAACTGTGGGGCATTCCAGACATGGATCTGATGGCCTCTCGTCAAAACTTCAAGGTTCCTTGCTACGGGTCCAGATCCAGGGATCCCAAGGCGACTCTAGTAGATGCACTAGTGGCACCTTGGACCTTCAAACTAGCTTATGTATTCCCGCCGTTTCCTCTCATCCCCAGGCTGGTAGCCAGGATCAATCAGGAGAGGGCATCGGTGATCTTGATAGCTCCTGCGTGGCCACGCAGGACTTGGTATGCAGACCTGGTGAATATGTCATCGGCTCCACCATGGAAGCTACCTTTGAGACGAGACCTTCTTGTTCAAGGTCCGTTCGAACATCCGAATCTGGTCTCACTCCAACTGACTGCTTGGAGATTGAACGCTTGATCTTATCAAAGCGAGGATTCTCAGATTCTGTCATTGATACTCTTGTTCAGGCCAGAAAGCCTGTAACTAGAAAAATTTACCACAAAATAGGGAAAAAATATATCTGTTGGTGTGAATCTAAAGGATTCCCTTGGGACAAGGTAAAAATTCCTAAGATTCTATCCTTTCTTCAAGAAGGTTTGGAGAAAGGATTATCTGCAAGTTCCTTGAAGGGACAGATTTCTGCCTTGTCTGTGTTACTTCACAAAAAGCTGGCTGCTGTGCCAGATGTTCAAGCCTTTGTTCAGGCTCTGGTTAGAATCAAGCCTGTTTACAAACCTTTGACTCCTCCTTGGAGTCTCAATTTAGTTCTTTCAGTTCTTCAGGGGGTTCCGTTTGAACCCTTACATTCCGTTGATATTAAGTTATTATCTTGGAAAGTTTTGTTTTTGGTTGCAATTTCTTCTGCTAGAAGAGTTTCAGAATTATCTGCTCTGCAGTGTTCTCCTCCTTATCTGGTGTTCCATGCAGATAAGGTGGTTTTACGTACTAAACCTGGTTTTCTTCCGAAAGTTGTTTCTAACAAAAACATTAACCAGGAGATAGTCGTGCCTTCTTTGTGTCCGAATCCAGTTTCAAAGAAGGAACGTTTGTTGCACAATTTGGATGTTGTTCGTGCTCTAAAATTCTATTTAGATGCTACAAAGGATTTTAGACAAACATCTTCCTTGTTTGTTGTTTATTCTGGTAAAAGGAGAGGTCAAAAAGCAACTTCTACCTCTCTCTCTTTTTGGATTAAAAGCATCATCAGATTGGCTTACGAGACTGCCGGACGGCAGCCTCCTGACAGAATCACAGCTCATTCCACTAGGGCTGTGGCTTCCACATGGGCCTTCAAGAACGAGGCTTCTGTTGATCAGATATGTAAGGCAGCGACTTGGTCTTCACTGCACACTTTTACTAAATTTTACAAGTTTGATACTTTTGCTTCTTCTGAGGCTATTTTTGGGAGAAAGGTTTTGCAAGCCGTGGTGCCTTCCATCTAGGTGACCTGATTTGCTCCCTCCCTTCATCCGTGTCCTAAAGCTTTGGTATTGGTTCCCACAAGTAAGGATGACGCCGTGGACCGGACACACCTATGTTGGAGAAAACAGAATTTATGTTTACCTGATAAATTACTTTCTCCAACGGTGTGTCCGGTCCACGGCCCGCCCTGGTTTTTTAATCAGGTCTGATAATTTATTTTCTTTAACTACAGTCACCACGGTATCATATGGTTTCTCCTATGCAAATATTCCTCCTTTACGTCGGTCGAATGACTGGGGAAGGCGGAGCCTAGGAGGGATCATGTGACCAGCTTTGCTGGGCTCTTTGCCATTTCCTGTTGGGGAAGAGAATATCCCACAAGTAAGGATGACGCCGTGGACCGGACACACCGTTGGAGAAAGTAATTTATCAGGTAAACATAAATTCTGTTATCCTGGAAGGTTTTGTTTTTGATGGCTATTTCCTCGGCTCGAAGAGTCTCTGAGTTATCTGCCTTACATTGTGATTCTCCTTATCTGATTTTTCATTCAGACAAGGTAGTTCTGCGTACTAAACCTGGGTTCTTACCTAAGGTAGTTACTAACAGGAATATCAATCAAGAGATTGTTGTTCCATCACTGTGTCCTAACCCTTCTTCAAAGAAGGAACGACTTTTGCATAATCTGGACGTAGTCCGTGCCCTGAAGTTCTATTTGCAGGCAACTAAAGATTTTCGTCAAACTTCTTCCCTGTTTGTCGTTTACTCTGGACAGAGAAGAGGTCAAAAGGCTTCGGCTACCTCTCTCTTTTTGGCTTCGTAGCATAATACGTTTAGCCTATGAGACTGCTGGACAGCAGCCTCCTGAAAGGATTACAGCTCATTCTACTAGAGCTGTGGCTTCCACCTGGGCCTTTAAAAATGAGGCCTCTGTTGAACAGATTTGCAAGGCTGCGACTTGGTCTTCGCTTCACACCTTTTCAAAATTTTACAAATTTGACACTTTTGCTTCTTCGGAGGCTATTTTTGGGAGAAAGGTACTTCAGGCAGTGGTTCCTTCTGTTTAATGTTCCTGCCTTGTCCCTCCCTTCATCCGTGTACTTTAGCTTTGGTATTGGTATTCCATAAGTAATGGATGACCCGTGGACTGACTACACTTAACAAGAGAAAACATAATTTATGCTTACCTGATAAATTTATTTATCTTGTAGTGTAGTCAGTCCACAGCCCGCCCTGTCTTTAAGGCAGATCTAAATTTTAATTAAACTCCAGTCACCACTGCACCCTATGGTTTCTCCTTTCTCGTCTGCTTTGGTCGAATGACTGAATATGACATGTGAGGGGAGGAGCTATATAGCAGCTCTGCTTGGGTGATCCTCTTGCAGCTTCCTGTTAGGAAGAGATATATTCCATAAGTAATGGATGACCCGTGGACTGACTACACTACAAGAGAAATAAATTTATCAGGTAAGCATAAATTATGTTTTTTTTCACTGCATAGGAGACCTCTCTGACATGGGAGTGATGGTTCCTGTTCGGATTCAGGAACAGGGTCTGGATTTTATTCCAACTTGTTCGTGGTTCCCAAAAGGAGGAAACCTTCAGACCTGTTTTTAGATCTCAAGAGTCTAAATAAATAACTAAAATTACCGTCCTTCAAGATGGAAGCTATTCGTTCCATAGGTGAAGAAACAGCCGCTACTGCTCGCGGTCACTGGGTACATACAGTGTCGAGGAGTGATGATGTCACCTGTCAATAAGCAATCCTTGCTATAGCCTCTTCTTCATTCACAAAGCTATTCGTTCCACTCTCCCTTGATTCAAGAGGGTCAGTCTATGACAACTGGGGATTAAAGGATGTGTATTTGCATGTTCCCATTCATAGGGATCATCACAAGTTTCTAAGGTTTGCCTTTCTAGACAAACGTTTCCAATTCGTGGCTCTTCCCTTCGGTCTTGCAACAGCTCCCAGAATTTTCTCAAAGGTTCTGGGATTGCTGTTGGCGGTGCTTCGGTTAAGGGGCACTGCAGTGACGCCCTATCTGGACGACACATTAGTCCAGGCGCCATCCTTACAACAAGCAAGATCCTACACGGAAATGTTGTTATGCTTCCTGTGATCTCACGGATGGAAGGTAAATTTGGAAAAGAGCTCCTTTGTTCCAAACACAAGGGTAACTTTCTTGGGAACAATAATAGATTCCCTATCAATGAAGATTTTTCTGACAGTAGTCAGGAAATCAAAGATTTTCGATACTTGTCTAGCTCTTCAGTCCACTCCTCTGCCATCAGTGGCTCAGTGCATGGCGGTAACCGTGCTGATGGTGGCGGCAATGGACATCATCCCGTTTGCTCTGTTCCACCTCAGACCTCTGCAGTTAAACATGCTCATGCAATGTAACGTAGATTATGCGGACTTGTCTCCCCAAATACTACTGGAGCAGGAGACGAGGGATTCTCTTCAATGGTGGTTGTGTCTGGATCATCTCTCCCAGGGAGCCTGCTTTCGCAGAGCATCTTGGGTGATTGTGACAACAGATGCCAGCCTTCTAGGATGGGGAGCAGTCTGGGGCTCCCTAAAGGCTCAGGGAGTTTGGACTCAGTCAGAGTCTGTTCTACCCATAAACATTCTGGAGTTGAGAGCGACCTTCAATGCTCTTCTGGCCTGGCCTCAGTTAGCCTCGGTCCAGTTTTTCAGGTTCCAGTCGGACACCATAACTTCAGTGACTTACATCAATCATCAGGGAGGAACGAGAAGTTCCTTAGCGATGACAGAGGTAACCAAAATAATTCATTGGGTGGAGGCCCATTCTTGCGGTCTGTCGGCGATCCACATCCCAGTGGTGGACAACTGGGAAGCGGACTTACTGAGCAGGCAGACCTTTCATCCATGGGAGTGGGAACTCCATCCGGAAGTGTTCTCTAGCCCGATTCTCAAATGGGGTCAGCCAGAATTAGATCTCATGGCATCTCGGCAGAATGCCGAGGTCCAGGGACCCTCAGGCGGTACTGATAGATGCCCTGGTGGTACCTTGGACCTTCAGTCTAGCATACCTATTTCCTCTGTTTGCTCTTCTTCCTCAGGTCATTGCTCGAGTCAAGCAGGAGAGGGCTTCGGTGATCCTCATTGCACTGGCTTGGCCTCGCAGGATTTGGTATGCAGATCTGGTGGACATGTCGTCTCTGCCACCTTGGAGACTTCTGTTGAAGAAGGACCTTCTAATTCAAGGACCCTTTCTTCACCCAAATCTAGTTTCTCTGAAACTGACTGCTTGGAGATTGAACGCTTAATTTTATCCAAGCGGGGCTTTCCTGACTCTGTCATATAGACCATGATTCAGGCTCGTAAACCTGTTTCTAGAAAGATTTACCATAAGATATGGCGTAAATATCTCTTTTGGGTGAATCCAAGAACTACTCCTGGAGTAGAGTTAGGATTCCTAGAATTCTGTCCTTTCTCCAAGGAGGTTTGGAGAAGGGTTTATCGGTAAGTTCCATAAAGGGGCAGATATCTGCCTTATCTATTTTGTTACACAAACGTCTGGCAGATGTTCCAGACGTACAATCATTTGGTCAGGATCAGGCCTGTGTTCAAACCAGTTACTCCTCCATGGAGTCTGAATTTAGTTCTCAAAGTTCTTCAAGGGGCTCTGTTTGAGCCTATGCATTCCTTAGATATTAAGTTATCTTGGAAAGTTTTATTTCTTGTTGCTATTTCTCTTGTAAGATGTATCAAGTCCACGGATTCATCCTTACTTGTGAGATATTCTCCTTCCCTACAGGAAGTGGCAGAGAGAGCACCCACAGCAGAGCTGTCTATCTAGCTCCTCCCTTAGCTCCACCCCCAGTCTTTCTCTCTGTCTGCTTAACTACTAGGAAGGGCAAAGAGCTATGTGGTGACTAAAATGTTAGTTTTTTATTTCTCAAGCAAAAGTTTATTATTTTAAATGGTACCGGTGTGTACTATTTACTCTCTAGCACTTTGTAACTAAGATCCACTGCTGTTCTCACAAGGACTGAAGAGTACTGGATAACTTCAGTTGGGAGAACGGTTTGCAGGCTAAGCTGCATATGAGGTATGTTCAGTCTATATTTTTCTAGACAGACTGTTAATTCTAGAAAAGGCTGGCAATATCCCCATGAGGGAAGGGTAAGCTGTATTCAGACACTTTGATAGGAATTTCAGCTTGCTTGAAGGGCTCATTAGTTAATGGTGACACTGTTAGGAAAAAACGTTTTGTTTATTGAGGACAATTATGTTTTTTGAAGGGACTAAAGGGGTCATTGTGGCTTGGTTTTAAGTTTTGTAACTCACATGGTTAATTAAGAGAGACACTGGTGTTTCTCTGATAGGCCTCAAAACATCGAGTGAGGTGGGAGGGGCCTATTTTCGCGCCTCAGTTGCGCAGTTTCCTTTCCTCTGAGACATCCAACTGCTTCTCCTGAGGTTCCTGCTGTGTTTGAGGGCTGTAAAAGAAGTTTTATCCCCCATAAATCGTTCTGAAGGGCAGGTAGGAGCCACAGCAGAGCTGTGGCAAGGTGCTGAAAGTCTTTTTTAACTTTTTTTCAATCTGGTTTTGCTATTAAGGGGTTAATTGTTTATTTGCATAGCTGTGCAAAGTTACTAAGTCTTTATGGTGCTACTGTAAAAATTTAGTTAAGTTTACTGCTTTTTTACACTGTTTTGCAGAATTGGTGCAGCTTTTTTTCTCTTAAAGGCACAGTACCGTTTTATTTCTAAGTGTTTTTTACTTTGATTACAGTGTTTTCCAAGCTTGCTTGTTACATTACTAGCCTGTTTAACATGTCTGACACCTGAGCCAGTGGCGGTAACTCCGCGCCGAAAACCCAGTCCGGGGTGGCTACCTATCTAAAGACACTGTGATACTGGTGGTCTCACAGCGGTGCAATTACAACGCACCATTTCTTTATGTATTCCTGTCTGGTCCCCATAGGTGTACGAAACCCCTTTGCGGTGAGAGCAGAAAATTGAAAACTGGAAAACTGTTTAGCCTCCCCTACCCCTCCCACCGGTGTTGCGTGAGGAGGTAGATGGGACGCCGGCAAGTGACGCTGACTGCAGAGGGCTGTTAAAACCAGAGAAGGAAAAGCGGTAATGTTGTGGCTCTACCTGGACCCAAAAAACGGCTCCCTGTGACATCCTAACTCCCTTGAGCTGCACTAACTCCCCTGGTTGGAGTGAAGAAACGCGAGCCCGGTTGCCCTACTTCTCCCTCCCTTCTAATACTGCGGGAGGGAGTAGAGCGGACACTGCCTAACAACGCTAGAACCCCGGGCAGGGCTATTCAAGGGTACGGAGCAGGATCAGCTATATATCCATAATTTTGCCACACACCGATGTTGCCTGTGGAGATTTGGTTCATAGCCTAAGTGAGACTTGTCTGGCTGGTTATCCTGTGGCTGAAAAGAGAAAGGGCAGAAAGAACTAAACAATCAAAGGCTCTCATAGTGCAAAAATGGCATGTGGAAGGAGAAGCCTGGACTCAACCATCGCACAGAGCTGCATGGTATAAGGTACCTCCATCACAAAGGCATAAGAGTCTGGACTCTGGGTGGAGAAAGAAAGAGGAAAAAAAATAAAGAACTTGTGTTGCCCGATATACATATTTTCATATACATTTTTTTCTCCCCTTTAAAAGAAAAAGAAGCTTAAAAAAAAAAAAATTCCCTTTGAGACAACACTCCTATAGTTCAGGGGTGAAAGGAGTAGGAAAAGAGCACAGGTTATCTTAAAGAGAGACACTTTTAAGAGGAAAGGTACATATTCTCCTTTTATAATCTGGAGGAAGATAACTGGGAAAGGAGAGAACTATATGTATGTTTTTTTCTTAACAGCAGCAGCTGCCACTAACTCTCCCACTCGCTTATGCTTGCTCTGCTTACTTTTCTTCTTCTTGACTGAGGACAATCTTCACCTTTTTGCCTGTGCAAAAAAGCATGAAAAAAAACAGACTCTGCTACTCCCTAACCCCCTGGCTACTTTATATGCAAAGCATTCTTTATAGTTTAAATTACAAAGGCTCCAAAGAAGTCAATATACAGAGCAGAAATTGCTACAATGTGTATTAACAACCTGGCTTCTGTCTCTGGGGGAAATAAGTAACCATAAGTAATAATGCACTTGGTTTATCACTGACAATTAATTACTCTCTTTTTTTAAAGATGAAAGTGTTGATATTCATAGTATATATATATCTGCATAGTATAAAGTATTGATTCTGCCAAAGCATAAGTGGTTAAACCTGCATTGTAATATTGGGGGATAAAGGGAAGGAGGGGGGAAGAAAGGGAAGAGAGGGGGAAGGGGAAAAAAAGGCAGCTTCCACTAATTACTGTGCATACTGTTAGCCGCTTTGTCTTTTTTTTTTTTTTTATAATCCCTACCTCTTCTTAAGGACACTACCTATGCCTATATATACATTGGTAAATTAAGCTGTTATCAGTATAGACAGAAAGCTGAGGGAATGCTTATGATCCTACATGTTGATGCAGAATAGTTCATCCTGCTACTTGGGCCTTAATTAACTCACCCTCACTCTACTACGTAAGCAAACAGTAATTGAGAGACATTGTACAGTATTAAGGGATAAGGGGCTTTAAATTCTTTTAAACCCCAGCTAAGATTATATATAGCTAAGGCGAGGAAGGATATTGGTTTGATATACCAAAATATAGAAATTTGTATTAAAACTGCTCTAATAAAACTGCGGCAAGTCACAATCTCATTTAATTTCTGAGACTATTTTCCTTGTCTCCACCATGACTGTCTACCTTCACTGAATTCACCCCCTTTTTTTTTTTTTCCCCTCCTCACCTTGCTCCACCCCACTTCCTCACTGTTTCCCTTTACTACCCCATTAATTAAATCTCACTATTTTTCCCTCCACTAATCTACACACACCACTACAAGCACAGGTATTAATAATTTATTTTTTTCACTTCCTATCACATTTTCAGTCATGATGGCTAGACAAGGGGATTAAAAAAAAAAAAATCATTATTAAGACTCTAGTCAAGGTATAGATATTCATAAGTTTCTTTACAACCATCCTGTATGCTACACTGACCGTGCGGCGAACTACATGGATAAATATTTGGAGTCAGCCAAAATGACCTCAAAAGGTAAATCTAGTGATAGAAGGGCCAAACAAAACCCTGAAATGCAGCTCGCTGCCCAACCAGCCTCCCCAGGTACAAATATAAATACGAGTGAGATGCACATTATAGTCCAACAAATATCCTCATTATTTCTACCAAAAATAGAAAGTCTTCAGAAAGGCGTAGATAGTATCTCTGAGGAACTTAAGCAATTCTCAGTCAGAATGCTTGAAGTAGAGGAGAGAGTCTCCGAATTGGAGGACGTGTCTGTTACAAATTCTAAAAAGCTGGAAGAATTGAATCTTCAGAATATTATACTACATCAGCGCCTAGAGGATCTTGAAAATAGATCCAGGCGCAATAATCTGCGCCTGATAGGTGTACCAGAGGCTGTGAAGAACAATGAGCTTCTTGTCTTTGTGGAAACTACTCTCCCTACTTTACTGGGCCTGGAGCCCTCTTTTCTTAAGGGAAGTATTGAAAGGGCTCATAGAATTGGACCAGAGAGGTCTGCGGAAAGGGGTAACTCCCCTCGCCAGGTAATGGTCAGATTCTTACATTTTCAGATAAAAATAGCTGTTCTGAGAGCATATCGCCTAACCCCTGCTGTAATGTATAATAATGTTAAAATATTTTTGTTTCAAGATTACTCGGTAGAACTAACGAAACGCCACAGAGAATTTTCACCAATATGTACTGCTCTTAATAAAGAGGGACATAAGGCGTATCTGCTCTACCCAGCAAAATTGAAATTACTGACAACATCAGGCCCCAGATTTTTTGACTCACCGGGAGAGGTGACAGAATATCTAAAATCTACTGCATTATCTTCTAGACAATCACCTAACCATCCTGTGCAGAACGAACCAGGTCGATAAGGTTTTTTTTTATTATTTAGAATTCTATTTGGAATGATTAAACTTCCCTAGAGTGGGGCACAGACATAATTCTTTGTGAAGATCTAAATGTTTTTGATGGAATTTGTTAGTTTAATTATGGGTTTATTCATATGGCTTGCTGTTTGGCACATAAGTGTGATTTTTAAAAAATGTGTTTTGAAATTTTCTTGCAAAGAGTTCTATTTAGAACCTAGTAGAAAGATGTGGGTTTCCTTTTGTATCTATTGGACGATTAGCTCTTACACAGTCTTAGTGGTTATAAATGGAATGTTTTGATTGTCTCTCTCAGCTTCGTGTGCTTATATGTATACTATTTTTTTTTTCTCCCCTCTCCTCCCCCCACCCTCCCTTACCCCTTTTCTCCCCTCTGGGATTAGTTTTTATTTGTCTGATTACTAAAGAGGTATGACATTTAAATTCTGTTCATGGAATGTTGGCGGAATAAATTCCCCGATTAAAAGAAAAGCAATATTGACACACATGCGTAGACTTAATGCAGATGTAGCTATGCTACAAGAAACGCATCTTAACGATAGAGAGCATGACAAATTGAGGAGTGATTGGGTGAGTGAGCTCCAATATGTATCATATACCAATGCTAGTAGAGGTTTAGCAATTCTCTTTGGGAAGAGAAAATCAGTGGAAATCTTACAGACTTTAAAGGACCCAGAGGGTAGGTATTTAATTGTGCAAGCCAAGATAGAGACACATACATATACTTTATGTAACTTATATGCCCCAAATAAAAAAGATAAACGTTTTTGGCATAAGTTTATTCAAAGAATGATGCCATTTTCGGGCTCACATATGATCATAGGGGGTGATTTTAATCTAACTCCAAACCCGCTGTGTGATAGGATGGCTGGTCCCGGAGGCGTCCAAAAAAACGGCAGCAGATCTGCAGGTAAATTTGAAAAATCTGTTTTTTCTAGGCTTTCTTCTGATCTACTGGTTAGTGATATTTGGAGATTAAGACACCCTACGGATAGGGACTTTACGTGTGTATCAAAGGCAAAGGCCTCAGCCTCTCGCATAGACCTATTTTTAATATCTGATGCCTTAATTCCTAATGTACAGTCAGATAAGATACATAATGTTTTCCTTTCAGACCATGCGCCAGTTGAACTTGTTCTTGCCTATGAGGGCCCTATCTCAAATAGAAACACATTAAGATTTCCAGCTTACTTATATAGATCAGATCCTTTTCGTAAATTCCTTCTGCATGCATGGACGGATTTTATCACTGATAATAAAGAACATAGTTCTTCGCCAGAGCTGCTCTGGGAGACTGCTAAAGCGGTTTTAACTGGTAACATAGTGTCGTATATTGCACATGTTCGTCGGAACACACAAAAAAAATTAATTTCTTTGAGTAAAGAAGTAACAGAAGCCTATTAGAAGTTCTGTGAAATTAAAACTACTTGTCACTTTAATCTCTATATGGAAGCTAAGATGTCCTTAGATACCTTTTGTGGAACATCAAGCAGCACAGGGACTACTCAAGAGAAACGCTATATACTTACGCTATGGAAACAAATCAGGTAAACTCATGGCCTCGTTAGTAAATAAAAGATCTTTAAAAAAAAATATTGCCTCCATCTCTTATAAAAGGAAAACTTTTACAAAAACGCAGGACATTCTTACTTGCTTTGAAGATTACTATAAGCAATTATATACTAGACAGTCCGATACTAAATCCATCAATATTGCTTCCTTTTGGGAAAATATTAAACTACCTCAATTATCACAAGAACAACTAACTAATTTAAATGTCCCCATTACTATAGAAGAATTGAATAATACAATATCTTCTCTTTCACTGGGGAAAACTCCAGGACCTGACGGTCTTCCAATTGAATTTTATAAAATTCTACAACCACAGGTATCAGAACTCTTAGTGAAATTGTTTAATACATATTTCATAGAAAAGGCTACTCCATCTGTATTTTTCCCATCAGCCAATATCACTCTTATTCCTAAAAAAAATAAGGATCATACACTGACCGAAGCCTATCGCCCAATATCGCTACTTAACACGGATTACAAGGTGTATATGAAGATTTTAGCCTCTAGGCTACAACCACTCTTGCCAGAGATTTTACACGCGGATCAGACCGGCTTCGTTACAGGTAGATCATCGGTCGCGAATCTGCGTAGAGTGCTACATATAATTAATCATTACTGGTCGACTAAAAATGATTCAAACACGCAGTTAGAGGAGGCCTTCCTGTTATCCTTGGATGCAGAGAAGGCCTTCGATCGCGTCGAGTGGCAACATCTTCTTAATACTATGAGACTCTTTAACATACAGGGCTCTTTCCTACAGGCAGTTTCTAATATCTATCTCGCGCCAAGGGCACGAATAATGGCTAAAGGTTTCTTCTCAAGTGACATTCCTCTACAAAGAGGAACCAGGTAAGGCTGCCCATTATCACCGCTTCTTTTTGATCTGGCACTGGAGCCACTGGCCCACAAATTACGTCAAGCATATGTAGGAATAAATATTAAGGACTCATATCATCACTTAGCACTCTATGCAGATGACATGTTACTCTTTGTAAATGACCCTGCAAACTCCACGCCCAAAATTCTTAATATTATAGAAAAATTTGGTACCTTTTCAGGTTATAAAATAAATATATCAAAATCTGAAATACTATGGTTAAGAAAATGGCCGCATACTAGAACAGTATATCCCTTTAAAGTGGCCACCTCGTTCCTAACCTACCTAGGTATCCTCCTCCATCAGAACCCCAACCATCTTTATCAACTTAATATTAATAGACAATGTATACGGGTATCCCAGCAGCTTGATAGCTGGTCCCTGTTACCGCTATCTTTATCAGGCCGCATTAATTTAATTAAGATGGTTATTTTACCTCGAATTTTATATACTCTATCTATGTTACCCTTCTTACTTCATAGAGAAGATCTTTTAATACTCAATCAAGCTATTAAACGTTTCCTTTGGAAAAACAAAAAACCACGCATAGCGGCGGAAAAACTTTGTATGTCATATGCGGATGGTGGGTTGGGGCTACCAAATCTCAAATTCTACAATTGGGCGATGCTTCTAAGATTAGTATTTGACTGGCAGCTGGATACGGCACATTTTTATCATAAACAGCTAGAACAAGCGGCCCTAAGGGACATTAATCTATCTGTTCTCCCTTACATGGACAGGGGTAAACTACCATCATTGGTAAAAAATAACATTCTATACAAAGATCCATTGCGAGTTTGGAAGTTATCTTTTAAACACTTGAATATTTCTCAACCCGATCCTAAATATATACCCTTGAAAGGCAATCCTGATTTTCCCACAGGCACAGAATCCTTGCCCTTTCGTGTATGGGAGACTAAGGGGTTAACGGTGGTTGGATGCCTTCTGGATCAGTCTTCTTGCACAGTGAAATCTTTTCAAGAATTAAGTAAACAATTTAATATACCACACACTCAGTTCTTTGCTTATTTACAGACAAGACATTATATTAATAGTCATAAAGATAAAAATAAGAACTTTTGGAGTCCCTCACCCTTTGTAGCTATACATGCTGCATTTAAAAGGGGACAGTATTGAATCACCCCACTTTATCAAATTTTACTACGTAAAACAGCACTAGTAATACAAGAGTCTCTTTTGGACAAGTGGAAACTAAGGATTGGAAATATAGCTATTCCAGTTCTTAAAACTAGCCTAGAAAAGACCAAAAAAGCTACCTTATCCTCACAGTTGAGAGAATCACAAGTTCGTATGTTACACCAAGACTATCTCACTCCCAAACGTATCTCACGCTGGAACACATTGATTGATAATCAGTGTGTTAAATGCTCAATACCTGCCCCAGATTTCTACCACTATTTTTATGATTGTCCTCGTATTAAGAACTTCTGGGGCAAGTTACAACATTGGTTACTAATAACCTTTAACCTTAAACTTACGATTGGATTGGAGATGATCTGTTTCTTAAAGTGGGACACTAGTTTCAATAGGATATGCCCTATTTCTCCAACATAGGTGTGTCCGGTCCACGGCGTCATCCTTACTTGTGGGATATTCTCTTCCCCAACAGGAAATGGCAAAGAGCCCAGCAAAGCTGGTCACATGATCCCTCCTAGGCTCCGCCTACCCCAGTCATTCTCTTTGCCGTTGTACAGGCAACATCTCCACGGAGATGGCTTAGAGTTTTTTAGTGTTTAACTGTAGTTTTTATTATTCAATCAAGAGTTTGTTATTTTAAAATAGTGCTGGTATGTACTATTTACTCTGAAACAGAAAAGAGATGAAGATTTCTGTTTGTATGAGGAAAATGATTTTAGCAACCGTTACTAAAATCCATGGCTGTTCCACACAGGACTGTTGAGAGGAATTAACTTCAGTTGGGGGAACAGTGAGCAGTCTTTTGCTGCTTGAGGTATGACACATTCTAACAAGACGATGTAATGCTGGAAGCTGTCATTTTCCCTATGGGATCCGGTAAGCCATTTTTATTCAGACAGTAAATAAGGGCTTCACAAGGGCTTATTAAGACTGTAGACATTTTCTGGGCTAAATCGATTCATATATTACACATATTTAGCCTTGAGGAATCATTTAATCTGGGTATTTTTGTTAAATAATATCGGCAGGCACTGTTTTAGACACCTTATTCTCTAGGGGCTTTCCCTAATCATAGGCAGAGCCTCATTTTCGCGCCGGTATTGCACACTTGTTTTTGAGAAGCATGACATGCAGTCGCATGTGTGAGGAGCTCTGATACATAGAAAAGACTTTCTGAAGGCGTCATTTGGTATTGTATTCCCCTTTGGGCTTGGTTGGGTCTCAGCAAAGCAGATACCAGGGACTGTAAAGGGGTTAAAGTTAAAAACGGCTCCGGTTCCGTTATTTTAAGGGTTAAAGCTTCCAAATTTGGTGTGCAATACTTTTAAGGCTTTAAGACACTGTGGTGAAATTTTGGTGAATTTTGATCAATTCCTTCATACTTTTTCGCAATTGCAGTAATAAAGTGTGTTCAGTTTAAAATTTAAAGTGACAGTAACGGTTTTATTTTAAAACGTTTTTTGTACTTTGTTATCAAGTTTATGCCTGTTTAACATGTCTGAACTACCAGATAGAATGTGTTCTGAATGTGGGGAAGCCAAGGTTCCTTCTCATTTAAATAAATGTGATTTATGTGACACTGAAAATGATGCCCAAGATGATTCCTCAAGTGAGGGGAGTAAGCATGGTACTGCATCATTCCCTCCTTCGTCTACACGAGTCTTGCCCACTCAGGAGGCCCCTAGTACATCTAGCGCGCCAATACTCCTTACTATGCAACAATTAACGGCTGTAATGGATAATTCTATCAAAAACATTTTAGCCAAAATGCCCACTTATCAGCGTAAGCGCGACTGCTCTGTTTTAGATACTGAAGAGCATGAGGACGCTGATGATAATGGTTCTGAAATGCCCCTACACCAGTCTGAGGGGGCCAGGGAGGTTTTGTCTGAGGGAGAAATTTCAGATTCAGGGAAAGTTTCTCAACAAGCTGAACCCGATGTGATTACATTTAAATTTAAGTTGGAACATCTCCGCGCTCTGCTTAAGGAGGTATTATCCACTCTGGATGATTGTGAGAATTTGATCATCCCAGAGAAACTATGTAAAATGGACAAGTTCCTAGAGGTCCCGGGGCTCCCAGAAGCTTTTCCTATACCCAAGCGGGTGGCGGACATTGTAAATAATAGACTCCTTAGAAATGAGGATTTTTCTGACAGAGGCCAGAAAAACAAAACTTCTAAACTCTTGTCAAACACTTCATTCCGTTCCTCTTCCTTCCATAGCGCAGTGCATGGAAGTAATAGGTTTGATGGTAGCGGCAATGGACATAGTTCCTTTTGCGCGCATTCATCTAAGACCATTACAACTGTGCATGCTCAGTCAGTGGAATGGGGACTATACAGACTTGTCTCCGAAGATACAAGTAAATCAGAGGACCAGAGACTCACTCCGTTGGTGGCTGTCCCTGGACAACCTGTCACAAGGGATGACCTTCCGCAGACCAGAGTGGGTCATTGTCACGACCGACGCCAGTCTGATGGGCTGGGGCGCGGTCTGGGGATCCCTGAAAGCTCAGGGTCTTTGGTCTCGGGAAGAATCTCTTCTACCGATAAATATTCTGGAACTGAGAGCGATATTCAATACTCTCAAGGCTTGGCCTCAGCTTGCAAAGGCCAAGTTCATACGGTTTCAATCAG